>NC_079440.1:39288209-39488209 GCF_903798145.1 Danio aesculapii
AAGGGAGTAAGCCGAAAAGAAAATGAATGAATGAATGAATAATAACACAATATTTTGATACACATTCTATTGACTATATACTGTAGTAACATGTATTGGAAATTTCAGAACCCAGGCCATGAGACTTTACAAGCAGAATTCTTTATTGAGACGTGTTGGTTGTTCTGCAGTCAAACAGCATCTTCAAGAAGTCCACATGAGTCGGCAAGAGCCAAGAGTCTCTTACGGTCCACAAGAGTCTAATTTCGTCTCATTTTGTCCTGTGTATGTGGATGTTATGGGGAGGGGCAGTGGTAAGGTGGAGAGGAAATGCATATAAATGAGGTAGATAGGTGAAACAACCCGTCCAGCTACTGACTAGACAAGTTTCACCTGCCCAAATCTAATCAACAAAAAGAGTTTCTTTGGCCTGAATGGATTCCAACAATAAAGGCACAGTAGTTGAGACACTGGCCATAGTCAGGAAATGCATGAAGAATTCATGATTTAAAAAAGATTACTTTTTAGTTGTATATATTAGGGCCCTCTCATACATCTGGCGTAATAAGGTGCAAGATGTGTTTGACGTGATTTTCAGACCAACACAACCTTAATTTTTTAACGTTTTGCGCCACATTCATTAAATAGCAAACCTATTTGAATCACTTTGTGGAGTCATGGGTGTTCCGGTCTAGAAAGGAGGTGTGTTAAGGCGCATTGTTGGTGGGTTGCTATTCTGAGAAACTGAAATAGACTGCGCAATTGACCAGCTGAAAGCTAGTCTAAAGTCCAGTGCAGAGCACATTAGTTGTACGCCTTAAACGCATACACATTGCTTAATACACACAGGATGAACAGCAATACGCAAATATCTTTACATATGAAAAATAATTAAAGGATTAAAATATTACAAAGATTATTATTTTCTACATAAATATAAAAACCACTCCCTTCATGCCTTCTTAATATCCGGGGGGCTTTTTTTAGTTTATTCATGACAATTTGCTTTTGTATATTGTTATTATCGTTATTAGTATTATTTATTATATGCATATTTATATTTGTTTTATTAAAAGCAAGCTTAGATTTGTTTACCTGTCGGGTTTTGGACCATATGGGGCATAGGACGTGTGTTTGGATATGTTTGACCACACTTTGTTATTATTGTTCATTTATTCATTTGCTTGAAGATAAAACTGAATTTAGAAATAGTTTAGAAACAAATCTTTGTGCTTAAATATGTAGGCTGATGGATGTCTTCAGTGGAGTGCGTACAACACTGTTTCCTTATCCACAAAAGTAAAGGAGTAAAGAGTAAAAGTAAAGTAAAGAGAAAGTAAAGAGGCCAAATAGAGAAGGCTTGTAAAATGGAGCCCTTAATTTGGAACTAGATTGTATACATTTTTATTTCCACACGTCAGCCTGCACTCATTTTCTGCTTAATATCTGTACAGTCTTGATGTTCTCTTAACAAAACATTGCACTGACCATTAGCAAATTTGCAAGTCCACTTATTCAGTGAACTCCAAACCAATAACCACAGATCCAGTTATTATTCTACCAACATTATAATGACTCACCATTGTGGTTGCAAAGACATTTATAGTTAACAGAATCACTAAAGGCATCAAATTAAGTCATTTTGAGGCTGCCTGCAGTGAACTATATTATTAAGTATTAAAAGCAAATTTGTATTACACAATGGCTTAAATGATTGTTTTTCTGTTGTTTGCACAGGGATGCTAGCAGAGCAGCTTTTAGCTGGTGGACCCAAGTTTCAGCTGTATGATTCCTCCACTCAGCACTGGGAGCAGCTGATGAATTGGCAGCACACCACTATGTACCTGTTCTTTGCCATCTCAGGGGCCATTTCTCTCACAGTCCACAGCACAGACATCGCCCCAATCGCATTAGACCGCATGCTGCTGGCACTTGCTTTCTTTAATGAGGGTAGGATCCTGTTTTATTTTGTTTTTTCAAACTGATTTTTGAAATGGAGCTAATACTGTGTAAAAGTGTATATTGTTAATATGTTGTTGTTGTTGGAAAGTAGAATAATTGTTGGCCAAACTGAGCACTTTTTTTAGCTGTGTTTCCATTCGTTAGTATGCATCTTTTAGGAAATTGTATAAAAATAAACTGTATGGGATTCTACAAGATTCTAAAAATGTGCATAAAAATATATACGTTCAAGTGAGTTGGATATTTTTTATCCAATAAAAATATATGAGCATAAACTCTGATGAAAACACATTTACCGAACTAATTCCTTGAGACGCATCAAAAAGTCACAGCAATTACTTCTGTTAAACTTTAAACAAAAAGTAGTTGCCAATATTTTTGTTGTTGTTGTTGTTGCAAAAAACACAATAATCATTTGTTGATAAAAACAGAAGAGCAGACCACAACTGCTCAGGGTACTTTAAAAAAGAGATTAAAAAGAGATTATTTATTTGTAGAGTATTTAAGGCTAAAATCATTTTCCATAATTTTTGTACATCTGACCTTTGACCTTTGTTTTATTTTGCCGTCATTTATAACTCACTTTGTCCAATTAGGGTAAATAATTGTTGGGACCTACATTTTCCCTGTTTAGAAAGAAGTCAATCACTGTCTTAGTGTTTCAGAAACTTAATTTTTATTAAATTGCTTTATATACCACTAAATTTGTTTTGAAACGTATTTTTGCTTATAGATACAAATTGAGGCACAAGATCCAACAGATAACTGACAGATAAGCCTTATTTAAAGTGCAACTATGCTATTTGAATTAGGCCCTGTTTACACTAATACATTTTAGTTTTAAAATTGCATAAGTTTTGCTATGGTGACGCCATATGTCCACACTACGCCAGAGTCTTCGAGCCCTGAAAACGAAGCTTTTTGAAAATGCTGAAGAGGTCATTTTCTTTTGAAAACTTTTCTGCTCCGTGTTAGTGTGGATGGGGAAAACGGAGACAACTGAAAAAATCTGATTGGGGCTTTTTTTTCAGTATTAGGTAGCCTAAACAAAGTTCAGTCTTGAATCCTTTGCTTGTAAATTCAGAATTTACAACGGACACAATGGGTAAATCTTCAAAGGGAAAAGTGTAGGCTACTTTATAACCTCATTCACATCACCCTAACTACGTTGTTTCACTTTCTTAATGATAAAATGAAAACATGATATAAGGAACTGCCTATTTTCATTTTGATATTAACAATTTAACAGACACTAAAAATTTTGAGGCATTGTGTAGCTGCATATTTATATGACCGTCATCTTCACTGTATGCATGTTATAACAAAACGGAGCCTATAACATAACTCCCTCCTTTCATTTTTATTGAAAATACAAAACAAACCCTCTCTTTTGCTAAATATCAGTTTTAATAATCAATAATGGCCATAATAAAAGTATAACGTGCAATAAGTTTATACAATATAGGAAATAAAGGCAAGCAGTCAGTCAATTGTGCAGACTCCATGTACGTGATTATATAAATTAATATATTAACTTATCTCTGCACTCAGCTAAGACCAAAGTCAGGGAATATGTTGTTACATAGAGACAAGATGAATTAAATATCAGGTTTAACAAATATAATGAGATTAGATCCAGCGGTAGATCTTTGATGAGCAGTCCAACGTGCACAGCTCTCATCGCTACAGTGCATGCCCGAGTGTGTGTGTGTGTGTGGTCACATGATGTGCGGTTTCAGTGGTATAATGTGGACGGAGAGTTTTTTCAGAAACGCTGGGTGAAACACCAGTGTGGACACAGACGGATTTCATTCTAAAACACTGTTTTAAAACTAAAACGTATTAGTGTGAACGGTGCCTTAGATTAGAACACTGGTGTCAATCCCAGTTCCTGGAGGGCCGCAGCTCTGCACAGTTTAAGCCGCGGTCACTAGAGTTTGAGCCTGCAAAATTCTGTCATTCGGCACTGCGAAAAGCTGCGGGATTATACTAGATGATTATAATACAAGATGATCCATATTTTACATTTCTGTCTAGAGAGGTCATGTTTTGATCTTCGACTGGTCTTACACAATTACGTGATGCGCTTTTGCAGGTCAGAGTTTGCCAGGCATTAACTTTTTAATGCAGCGAACTGCGAAACTTGTGTTTCCGGTCTGTCGTATTCGCACGCGTATGAATGGGAGTCTATGGGCAGAAAAATCCAGTGTGACCGTGGCTTTAGTTCAAACCCTAATTAAACACATCTGATCAAACTAATTGAGTCCTTCAGGCTTGTTTGAAACCTACAGGTAAATCCGTGGTCCCACTGCACTTTTCAGCCCATAGACTTCCATATATACAGATGTAAATGCAGACCAGAAACGCAAGCTTGTGCTACAAGTTTCGCAGTTTGCTGCGTCGGAAAGTTCAAGCTTGGTAAACTCGACCTGCGAAATCGCATCACGTGACCAATGGAAGATCCAAACATGACCTCTCTGTACAGAAATGTAAAATATAGACCAATCGCTCGCTTGTGTTTAATCATCTTGTTTAATCCCGACCCTTTTCACAGTGCCATACGACAGAAATATGCATGACTTCTAGCCTCTAGTGTGACCTAGTGTGTTAAAGCAGGGTTGCATCTAAACTATGCAGGGCTGTGAAGTTTGACACCCCTGGATTAGAAGTTCATTAAAACTGGAAGTGTCACTTGCAAAATATGATTTTCATAATTCAAAGGTAATTCAAAAATTGCATTTAAAGTACACTGCCTGTTTCAGGATTCCTGTTCCTTTACCATCTGCATGGTAGAGGCATGCTTGATGTCCACGTGCACACCCTTCTCCTCTATGCCATCTTTGGACAAGCCTTCATTTGCCTTCTGGAGGTTTTCCACAGGGGGAATATTCTGCTTGAGCTGCTCAGAGCAACTCTCACTGTACTGCAGGGCAGCTGGTTCTGGCAGGTCAGTGGTAGTGCCTGCAAATACATGCAGTCCTTTCAGTTTCCACTGCTTAACTCTTATTTCCTATTCTTCTATTTTTTTAGATTGGCTTTGTTCTGTACCCTCCAAGTCAAGTGAAATGGGATCTGGCAGACCATGACAATGCAGTGTTCGTCACATTATGCTACTGTTGGCACCTTGCGTTTGCTTTGCTCACTGTGGCTGTAGTGTACTGGTCTGTTCTCTGGTGAGCATGACAGCTGCTTGAAAATGTCCCACCAAAAATTACAATTTAGACCTAAATGAGTGTATACTCAGGGTTCCACATAACTTTTTTGGCCCAATTCTCAATATAGTACCTGGAGATGCTGCTTGGTCCTCACATGACGTCATTTTCACAAATAAACGCACATTTTCACATTTTGTATATGACATACAGTTGAAGTCAGAATTTTTAGCCTATTTGTATATTTTTTCCCAATTTCTTTTTAATGGAAATAAGATTTTTTTCCTATTCTAAATTATTATTATTATTATTATTTTTTTTCTAAACTTAATAGTTTTAATAACTGATTTACTTTATCTTTGCCATGGTGACAGTGCATAATATTTTGTTAGATATATGTCAAGAATAGTATTCAGTATTCAGTTGAGTATTCATCCTAAAGTGACATTCAAAGGCTTAACTAGGTTAATTAGACAGGTTAGGGTAATTTGTCAAATCATTGTATAACAGTGGTTTGTTCTCTAGACAATCAAAAACAAATAAAAGGATCTAGTAATATTGACCTTAAAATTACTTAAAAAAAATTAAAACTGCTTTATTCTAGCCCAAATAAGACATTATTAACAAAAAATTATTGGAAATACTGTGAAAAAAAATTCTTGCTCTGTTAAATATCATTTGGGAAACATTTTAAAAAAGACCATCCCACTCAAGTTTTAACTTTGGACTTGAATGTAGCTTTGTTTTCAGCGCTGCTAACACTGAGCGACACACATCTATTTATCATGAATGTAATGTAAAAGTTTAAATAAACAGACGTTGAACAGAAATTAGACCTTTTCTCACATAAACACACTGTTTGACAAACTCACACCTAATTAACAGCAGCTCTCTTCCATGATGTGGTGCGATATGAACTATCCCAGAGTTCCTGTAAACTGTGCACCAGACCGCCGCTTTTAAATGAGCTGCATCCCAAATGGTACACTATATACTATGCACTTATGCACTATGTACTTATGCACTTACACACTCAACAGCATAGTAGATGTACAGTATGTAGTGACACCCAAATGGAAAGCTACTTAATGTTTTTTTTACCCAGCGGTAATTCAAACCGTTTCCTGATAACGTTTGACTGTTGCCAAATTAGTGAAATAAATGAATAAAACCAAATAATACCTGCCATGCGTATAACTGCTTTCACCATCGGGAGGCGGTATAATCACTCTCGTAGAGGAATTTCGCTTTCACAATCCAAAATAAATAAACAATCCAACATAAGTGCCTGATAGCGCCACCCCTTTTGCTACATGAGCAAAGCTGCGGCTGTTGAGTGCGTAAAGTGTCCAACATTACACACTTCTTTTTACTGTTGAATAAATGCATCATCCGGATATTTAAAGTGCATTTTTGTAGTTTGAATGCACTATTTACACTATTTATACAACAAAATGGCAAAGAATAGTGCATAAGTGTGCAATTTGGGACGCACCTATGGTCTCGAGTACGGTTTGCACACAGAGACTAACTTCATTTAAAATTCTTCCTCCTTAACACACTCATGTCAAAGTTGCACAAACATATGTACTATGTCCCATGCAATTTAAATAAAATCCAAATTAATTAAATAAGGGAGACAAAAGCACATTTCTAGCACCCTGTCTGGTCTGCATTTTGAATTGCGTACCAGTTATGTGCACACCTGCACACACTTTATTCAAAGCTTTAAAGGACTTTAAAAAAGACTTTTATACCATGAGCAAATATTATATGGCAAATACTGTATCATCATTAGTATTTCCATGAAATATTAGGTGGAACAACTGTTTTCAACATTTAAGATTGCAAAATGAACAATCAGTCTACAAATTTATTATATTGAAGACTGCAGTAATAGCTACTTAAATACTACTTTGCTACTGAATTAATAAATTAGATTTTTTTTAAAAAGCTGTTTTAACTGTGCAATATTACGTGAGTATGAGATGACGCTAAATTATCATTCATTCATTTTCTTTTGGCTTAGTCCCTTATTGATCAGGGTTTGCCACAGCGGAATGAACCAGCAACTATTAAGCCTCATTCATGCAAATGCCTTTATGCAAATGAAGAGTGACTTTCTTGAGCGTCAGCCAATATGAGCACCAGTAGAGTTCACGTGATCCTCTCTCAGCTCGCACAGTGACCGGTTGTATTCAACGTTGCCAGATTGGGCGGTATTGAATTTGATTTTGCGGGTAAAAAATTGCATTGGTGGGTTGACAAAATTTGGGCAGTTTTAAAACATAAATTTTATATACAACTTATTTAACAAAACAATATGGTGTGCTGCTACTACATTTGGTTAGTAGTGACCAGTGCATGGCTCAAACAGTGTGGGCCCACCCACGAGAGGAGGGGAAGGAAAGTTATCTCAAAGCAGTTTATCATGACACATTTATCGATAATTTTTTCCCGCAATTGACAGCAAGAACAAAAATAGAAGCATTGTCTGATTGTCAAGCAGCACCTAATAATGTCCAAAAGATTTTTAAACACCAAATGGGACAAATTTATACCCCATTTTGAAAGTAAAACATACTCTAAAAGGTAATGTAATCTACACAACATTAAGTGCAGTGTGTGGGTGAGATGGGCCAGTGTTTCGATGTGATCCGGTTATGTTGTGTTTCTGTAACAGCTGGTGTTGGTTGCTGTATGGTTAAAAATTAAGACAGTTAATGTAACTAAGTTAATTACGATTGAAATCAATTAAAATTAAATAAAATATTAATCGTAATATATATATATATATATATATATATATATATATATATATATATATATATATATATATATATATATATATATATATATATATATATATATATATATATATATATATATATATATATATATATTTTTTTTTTTTTTTTTTTTTTTTTCTGTGCATTTGAGCGGGTTTTGGACAGCTTTCGGGCTGGAAAAAGTCTGTTATATTTGGCAACATGTGGTTGTATTCTCGGTGCTGTAGTCCTACACAGACCTGCCTTTGCAGCAGGTTGCCATCCAGAGCGACAGGCAGCTACAAAGTCGCTGCTAGTGTGAATGAGACATATGTTTTACGCAGCGGATGCTTTTCTAGCCCCAACCCATTACTGGGAACCACCCATTTACTAGGTACTCATGCACTAAGGCCATTTTAGTTCATTGATTTCACTTATAGTGCAGGTGTTT
The DNA here is from genome assembly GCF_903798145.1 of Danio aesculapii. Lineage (NCBI taxonomy): Eukaryota > Metazoa > Chordata > Actinopteri > Cypriniformes > Danionidae > Danio > Danio aesculapii. The sequence goes on from NC_079440.1 coordinate 39,296,522, forward strand.
GGACTGGGGGAAACCAAAGCACCCAGAGGAAACTCATGCAAACACAGGGAGAACATGCAAACCCTATGAATCTAAACAGTATATATTTTGTTCCAGAACAAAACTAGATATGTACTTTTTGCTCTGGAAAAAAAGTTATACTTTAATGAGAGCAAAGATTGCTTGTTAGATACAGTATACCTTATAGATATAAATTATATTTCATGGCTAACTCCTGTAGAGACATTAGATCCAGTGGCAAATTCCAGAAGTAAGGCTTTCTAATCAAATTAAATCAGCATATAAACATCACCAACATTAAGAAATGTTATTAGCTTCACATTTTTAAATGGAAGTGTGCAATTCATATGAAATAATACTTTTACAGACGTTTCTAACAGTTAGTTTTTCATTTTTAATAATACAACATTTTGTTCTCCCTCCAGTGCGGTGCGTTCCAGACTGAGGAGGGTGCCACCCATGGAAATGGGTCTTTTGAAACCGAGGGAAAAAGAAGTGGAGTCTGAAGATGAGATTTTATGAATATTCATCATCCCTGCATCCATATGCTTTTAGCCTTCAACCCAAAGAAAAAAAGAGACAGAGAGCGAAAGGCAGACAGAAACAAAAAGGTATTGTCACTAAATATTAGCTCTGTCTTCATTTCCTGAAGAGCAGATGGGAGATAATAAACAGTGACAGTCTTGCCTTCCAAGATCTGTTTCATTAAACCATGATAAGTGAGTCGCAGGAGTAAATCATGAAAGCCATAGTGTAATATCTCCATCTCATGTTCCCAGTGCGATCACTTGAGCGATAGTTACAGCTCTCTGTCCATGCTGTCTGCCATCTTTTGTGGTCATTATTTTTTATTATATTGCTCCCTGTTTCTCTCATGCACCTCAGGACCAACTGATGAGAAATAAATTAAAACTTGAGTCTTTTCTATACATACAGTATATGAATTATGTCAATTATAAAAGATGTTTTTGATTATTATTAGGCCTTTATCTTTGATGCAATGCTGTGTCAATTGAAGAATGTTAATGTGCCTTGTCAGTATCTAAAGATACAGCATTTTTATTGCATAGTTTTTAGTGATACCATATGATCTCTATTCTAAGACTTTGCAGTTTGCAAGACACTTTTATAGATGAAATGAACGATGGATGTTGTATTTTCTTGTGATTTTTGACAGCCATAATCATTCTTTGGAAAGCTTGTCAGTCTTTTGCCATTGTATCTAAATTTCTTAAATATCACAGTGTGCTATCACTGCATTTATTGGTTTACTTAATTTAAGTTGCATTGATGCTAAATACAATTTTAAATAACTTCCAAAAACATTATCAATAAAATGTTTAATAAAGTAATAAGCAGTGACTTTTTTATTTGCTATTTATCAGAGGCGTCTTCTCATATACACTGCATTAGGTACACCTAACTAGTACCGGGTTGGACCCCGTTTTGCTTTCAGAACCACCTTAATCCTTCGTGGCATAGATTCAACAAGGTACTGGAAAATTCCTCAAGAGATTTTGGTCCATATTGACATGATAGCATCACACAGTTTTTGCAGATTTGTCGGCTGCAAATCCATGATGCGAATCTCCCGTTCCACCACATCCAAAAGGTGCTCTATTGGATTGAGATCTGGTGATTGTGAAGGCCATTTAAGTAGTGTGAACTCATTGTCATGTTCAAGAAACCAGTCTGAGATGATTCGAGCTTTATGACATGGTACGTTATCCTGCTGGAAGTAGCCATCAGAAGATGGGTACACTGTGGTCATACAGGGGTGGACATGGTCAGCAACAATACTCAGGTAGGCTGTGGCATTCACATGATGCTCAATTGGTTCTAATGGGCTCAAATTGTGCCAAAAAATATCCGCCACTCTGTTACACCACCACCAGCAGCCTGAACCATTGATACAAGTAAGGATATATCCATGCTTTCATGTTGTTGATGCCAAATTCTGACCCTACCATCCGAATGTCGCAGCAGAAAATGAGACTCATCAGATCAGGCAGCATTTTTTCAATCTTCTATTGTACAATTTTGGTGAGTCTGTGTGAATTTTAACCTGTTTCCTGTTCTTAGCTGACAGGAGTGGCACCCGGTGTGGTCTTCTGCTGCTGGAGCCCATCCGCCACAAGGTTCAATGTGTTTTGCATTCAGAAATGCTCTTCTGCATACCTCAGTTGTAGCGAGTGGTTATTTGTGTTACTGTTGCCTTTCTTTCAGCTCAAACAAGTCTGGCCATTCTCCTCTGACCTCTGGCATCAACAAGGCATTTGCGCCCACGGAACTGCCACTTGCTGGATATTTTCTCTTTTTCTGTCCATTCTCTGTAAATGGGCTGTGCATGAAAATCCCAGTAGGATCAGCAGTTTCTGAAATACTCAGATCAGCCCGTCTGGCACCAACAACCATGCCACATTCAAAGTCACTTAAATCACCTTTTTTCCTCATTCTGATGCTCAGTTATATAATTATAATTTAGCTATATATTACCTATGTAATAATACTACAGTTTTATTATTATTTCAATATAAGTATTTAATAATGATTTATATAAAAATTGTACAATATTCAGAATCACCTAATAAAATATGTAGAAAAATAAGTGATCATATCAATTTTAATCCTATAAAATGTTTTTGCTGAAAGCAGGATGAAGCCTAGCTGTTTGAGGAACAACTGCAAAATATGAGATTCAATTACTGTTCATCAGTATTTGGGGGCTGCACTGTTATCAAATGATAATTGTTCAGAATATGCTGACAGGATTATTTGATTACATAAACTTGTTTTATTATGTAATTGTATTTTATAAATGATTGTTAACAGAGTAAGGGGGTGTTTATTTAAGGCTTGTGTTGTTTTGATTCCCTAAAATCCCATCTTCGTTCTTAAGAGTACTGACACACTTATACAGAGGCAGCAATAGGTGGCGTACTTGAGCAACAGGTAAATTGTTGAATGAAGGGGGATGAAGTTAAAGGTGAGCACGAGTGATGTCTTGCGAGTGCCTGTTGGACGATGATACAACACATTCTCAGAGATTTGGAGTGAATTAATTTAGTGGATATAAAGAATTAAGTGTACAATAATGGACAAACTCAGAGCGGTTCTGGGTGGTCGGGATGAAAACAATGACAACAGGAACATACTGCAGGTAAGTTACTAATAACATTTGATCTAGATCTAATTAAGAATGTCTGAAATTGTAATTGTAAATAATAACAAAATGACGTTGGCTTACGCTGCCGTTCCAACTTAATTTGAGATTTATTTACTTATCATTTTTACTTGGAGGTGCGAACTGCGAAGGCACGTTAATCACAGTTGTGTGTTGTGTTCACTGCAGGCGGCGAATGAAGCGTCCACACTGGGATGGGGAACGCGCGTGAAAGGATTTGTTGGTTGTATGGTCGTTGGAGTGGTGTTTTCTATCTTGGTCAGTCATTTAAACTTTATATCATTTTATTTTTGTAGCTTCCTGACTATTGAGAAGGGCTAAGCGATGAGTTGGTGGAAAATGTTTAGAAGCTGTGTCACCGGTTTGGCCTGTTGTCAAGAATGGCATTTCAAGTATCTTGAGTGAGAAGAATAGGAAAAGAACTTGTTTCTCTTGTATTATGCTGTTTAACTTTCTGTAAAGTTTTCTGTTCACTTAAAAATGAAAACTGCCAATTAATTTTCTCACTCAAATACCATCCATTTTGTCTTTAGTGATTCATAAAATGCAAGTCAAGGCAACCTGCACTTTTAGAATCATAAAACAACATATAGGCAAGACAAAGTTACCTGTCGTTCATGAAGACAAATTGATGTCTTACTAAAGGAACCAATCAATCAGAAATTGAACATTATTTATGATGTTATTATGAATGCATTTATGACAGTCTGTAGCTGCTAATATATATGTCAACGTAAAAAAATGTGTTAGGGTTTCATGACCCTTTAAAAATCTGATATTCACATTTAATTGAAACAATTAAACAAATGAAAGGTTATGTTAAATTAGAAATGACAATTTCTGTTGGAGGGATTCACCCCAAACTTCCCCATCATTTGTCCAACTCTTCTCTGATTGGTTGGCGGGCCAAAGCAAAGGTTGCAACTTTGGCCCATGGGCCCTGGTTTGGGCATCTCTGTTGGAAACACTGTTTTGTTTTTTTGCATGTGCAAAAAACGTTTTATAACACCTCACTGCATTGTCATGAGCCTCGGGTATTGTTTTATTTATCCTGCATATTATTTTGACTATAATGGTGCCAGTAGAACATTTTTAATCTGCAAGGACTGTGGTTTCAGTTCAAAATATTCTAATGAAAAAAAGACAAATGCATCTTGTAGAAATATCCCTTTAAGTGTCATTATATTAATAACCTGCATTTTTTATCCCCCTCAGGGAGTATGTTGCCTGTTTATTCCCAAAATTGGGATACTTCTTTTTGTTGTGTTTTATACATTTGGAAACGTATGCTCCTTAGCAAGGTGAGTCATCAGGTTTATAGCAACTAAAATTCAGTGACTATTTTTATTGTATTTTAATAACTTTATTCATTTGAACTCATCAACAGCACCATGTTTTTGATGGGACCAGTGAAACAGCTAAAACGGATGTGTGACAAGACCAGAGCCTTTGCCACTGTTGTGATGATAGTGAGTTAATCCTTTCCACACCATACTCTACTTGACTATACTGTAAAGACAACAATGAGGATGTGACTAGGTGTAAAAATAATGCAGACATGTTAGTTGAGTCTTTCAGTTTATGACTTTTCAAGTTTTAAAGCAGAAGATGCTTAAAAGAAGTTTACTAATTACAAATTACTGGGGCCAGGCAGAATCTGTGGGCATTTTTTGCTATTTCTGCAGAGAATTTTGTAAAAAAAAAAAAAAAAAAAAAAGAAAAGCGGATTTTTTGCAGAATTATTTTGGGAGGATTATAACTGAAATTTTTATATATATATATATATATATATATATATATATATATATATATATATATATATATATATATATATATATATATATATATATATATATATATATATATATATATATACATATATATATATATATATATATATATATATATATACATATATATATATATATATATATATATATATATATATATATATATATATATATATATATATATATATATATATATATATATATATACACCTTTTCAATTTTAATTTAATGTTTACAATGCAAATCCAATTAGATCCACTTATTTGGTAAACAAAGAAAGTCTCTCATATAATATATCTACTAAAAGACAGAAAACTATTGTAAATGAATCATATTCATATTTTCATATTAGCCAATAATATTATTGTAATTAGTAAAAAAAAAACAGAATAAATATTCATTTAAACAAACATACACATTTAAAAAAATAGACTCAATGATGGGCAAAATATCTGCAGATTTCTGTGCACGCAGATTCCATGTGGGCCGATTTATTACTTAGATTATTGATTACAATTTCTAAAAACAAAGAAATACAGCATAAAATGTTTACCAGTCAAGAAATAAAAACAGGCCTCTTAAACTTTTTAATTTCTGGTGTTCTTGAGAACAAAATCAACTTTAGTTTTAGGCTGAAAACTCCTATGATCAAAATAATTTTCACTATTCAATAAAAATCTTATAAAATTATCCTCATTTTGAAAATAAAAAACATATTGCATTTAAATAACTTTAAAAAAACTCTTAAGAATTAATGCATTATATTTCAAAAACAAATGGGATGCACCAGAAAGTGTTGGATCTATAATTTGAATTTATGTGCTCTCTTTGGAAACGTTTGACCAGATGTTTAATGAGTACTGAAAGTTTCACTGTTTTTCTGTCAATAGACATGTCTGGTTCTCACACTCTGTGCAGTATTTTGGGTGAGCTTTCTGCCTTTCTCCTTACTGTATAGTTTTATATTTTATCTCTGAATATAATAAAGCTAATACTATTAGCTTTGTTTAACACTAAAAACTATCTGTACAACAGTGGAAGATCTTTGCACTCACTCTGCTGTTTGTCATTCTTCAAGTCCTTGCATTTGCATGGTAAGTTTACACTGACACATTATTTGTATGCACACCAGTAGCTCATAAACCAATGCTTATCACCAGTGTTGGGGAAAGTTACTTTAGAAAGTAATGCATTACAATATTAAGTTACTCCCTCAAGAAGTAACTAGTTGCATTACTTAGTTACTTTTTATTTTAAGTAATGTGTTATGTTACTTTTGAGTTACTTTTGCCTTAACTTTTAATACCTGGCCAAGGCTTGATCTCTTTCAGAACTTTTTTATTCTCACTGTATAACCTACACCTTCATTTGCTTTTAAAAAAAACACATAAACTTTTTTTTGGATAAAGTTATCTGATAAAAATTTTAGGATAATGCCCTGACCCCAGAGATATTTTTTATATTTTTGCTACTTTTGTACTGTTTGTCTTAAGCAAAATCACTGTCACATTGAGAAAGAGGACTGTCCAATCCTCTTTTACTTTTCTTCGATGTGTTTTACATAATGAACACATTCTCCATTGTCTGCATGATGCATAGTGACTAATTTTAATTCAACAATTTATATTTTAAAAGCAAATGAACTAAAGCTTAAAAGTAACTTGTATTACATTTTCAAAACAGTAACTCAAACATTATTACTTATTTTTTAAAAGTAATGTGTTACCCCCAACACATCTTATTACTGTACTGAAATACATTTGATCAAATTATTATTTTTTTCTCTATAGGTATGGCCTCTCATACATCCCTTTCGCAAGGTTAGTCATTATTTGTGATTTTAAAATATGGAATTGGATAAAAATATTAAAGATTTGATGAATGTGTGAATGTTTGTTAGTCGGTTCATTCCATTGTGGCAACTTCTGAAATAGAGACTAAGCTGAAGGAAATGAATGAATGAATAAATGAATGAATGAATGTTTGTTTGTTAAAAAAAATAAATATGATGCAAAAGAAATCAAGTACAGTGTTTTTAATTCGTTATGCTCTCTTTGTCTGAACCAGAGATGCTGTACTGAAGTTTTTCTCCATGCTGTGCAACATGTGTATGAAATGAAGAGCTGATGTTTGGCCTTTCATCACTCTGTGGGAACTTTCTGCTCAAGTATTCTGCGATTCTGGGGTCCACAAATAATCACTGAGACAATGGGATGGTGCTAGTGGTAATGGCTAGCTGGACGGCATGCTAAATCTGACTGTACATTTTACTGAATGTGTTTAAAATGTGTTGTGAAACAGATTTGTAAAGGTTATGCAATATCTTAAAATGGGTATTTATTAAAGTAGATATTGCAGTTATTATATTCAATAAAGCTGCCCTTTTAATTTTTTTTCTGTAACTTTGTCTGATACTATTTGTAAATAAAGTCTAGCTCAAATTTATTTTTTCTCTGTCAGAGTATTGCATGTAATTCCAAAGATAATCTGTCGAGATTTGAGAATTTAAGGTATTTACACGTATTTACACGGGTATTCTTTATAAAATATATATCTTTTAAATGTATGTATTTTTTTAAGAATGGCGCCTTTAAAGAGCGTGCTTGCGTTGCCAACTTGTCATTGGACAGCGTCAGTTTTGCTACACGCCCATTCACTATTGCAGGAAGTAGTCGAACAAGTTCACGTCAAACTGGCGCGCACAAGCTTTTAAAGAGATAAATAAAATTCAGATGATTTAACATAAACATAAACGTAAACAACAAGGATGTCCGAATTTCTGCGAGCAGTCAGAAACAACATACCAGAAAAGGACAAATCCGAACTAACGGAGAATGACCTTAAAAAATGGGGACTTGGAGGTGTGTGGAGCTAACTTGTTTAATGTTCAACCCTTAATCCTTATCGTGTTCAGTCCGTTTTGGATCCGGTGAATCGTTATTTTACAAAAACATTTTGGACATACTTCAATAACTGGTGTACATCGATAACTTGAATCGCCTAAAAAGTTTTACGTCGGTGTTACATTTCACTGCATTGCCCATTTGTATTAATAAAAATACGAAGAATCATTTGCGATTTAAATGAACAGATTTACGTGTATAAATGTATCTATAGATATAGATCAGTTGTTTTATTTTCATAAAGTTCATTTATAAGTACATATAATATAAATAACGTTGCCTGTATTAATCCCTTTATATTTAACGAGACGTATAGCTCATGATTAGCTCAAGAACAGTCCAGATGGATAAAAACTAACCTATTTATTGCTTAAAAAAGCAACATAAATATTATTCTTAAAGTTTTTACAGTCAGTAAAATTGTGTAATATATGGGACAAGATTAATTATTTTACAAAAGTTCAAAAACAACTGAATTTGCCTGAATATGCATTTTATTCATGATGTTATTTACATACATAAATGTGCAGGTGAGAGCCATTAAAAAAAAAAAAAAAAAAAAAAAAAAAAATATATATATATATATATATTAATGTTGCACCAATTCATGTACAGTTTACATATGTACATACGTTTAGTTGTGTACATTTGTTGATTTCTCCCCACTTGTAATGGTTTGTTCCACCTTTATTGAAATGTTTTAGTTTGTATTACAAAATTTGGTAAGTGAAAGAAAGACTGAGCAACAGTTTTTTTGACTGGAGTTTATTGTTATGCTGGTTGAAAATTCAGTAAACATCTTTAATTGGAAAGAAACCAGAATAAATGTATTACCTGACTGATTTTCTGAAATTCTGATAGTACAGTGTAATATAAATAAATAATCAGGGACTGCAGTCATTATTATATGGCATATCTCAACCTTAACCTGATGTCATATTTACTTAAGCATAAAGTTGCACTATGCATTAAATTTGTATGTTTAAAAAGGATGATTTTTATTAAAAATAAATTATTTTATTATACATTTTTACAAGTGACTGCCATGTCATCAATAGGGTATATGCACACAGACTTTAATTTTCAGTCAGCCAGTCCCATGGCTTCAGGTGAATTGTCGTCCCATACAAATTCGCCACAATTAAGATCTGATTGCTTTAAAAAAACAGCGATCTTCACTGCCTGACCAAGATGCGATATAAAGTGGGTATCAGAGCGAACAAGAAGCACTGCATTAAATTCTATTTTTCCGTGCCATGTCTTTAAAAAATGGAAATTAATTTGACCCCAGTATTTTCAATGGAGTTTTGTGCTCACCTGCTGATAATGGCGACGCCTGCGTTTCGTCTTTCGTCTCTTTTAACGCTTTAACAACCAAATGGTTGCTTAAGTCTATTTAACTGATTATATTTGAATTACATTACAACATCCAAGCTGTAAAAGGAACTTTATAAAACTGAAAATAGTCGCATAAAGCTTTCACCGGAAGTTCATCATTGGCTGAAAAACATTAGCTGTGCATATAGCCCATTCTGTATTTTTGAGCCTGGTTGACTTTTCACATGCCACATTAATTAAAGCAGTGAAATAAGGCTTCAGACACCTGTTACATGATTTAAAATCTGAACGTTTTTTTCTTACAAACAGCGCAGTTATCCTTTATCTCTTTCCTAATAGCTATTCATCTGAGGCCTTATCAGCTGGATGGAGTGAAGTGGCTGTCACTGTGTATGAAGAACCAGCAGGGCTGCATCCTCGGTGATGAGATGGGTCTGGGCAAGACCTGTCAGGTTAGTAATGGGATGGCTTTATCTTGCTTATATTGCTTGCTTTTAAGCCGAAAGATTTATTCCGAGATGTCAGATATGAGATAAGTGAGATGTCATGCTCTGCTGTAGACCATCTCTTTGCTGGCGTACGCTCGAGGAAGCCTTAAGATGAACGGGCCATTCCTTGTGCTTTGTCCCTTAGCTGTTTTGGAGAACTGGAGGCAAGAGTTGGAATGGTAAGAGACATTAGTTTATGATCAGACCTCTCTGGTCAATTTAGATTTTAAAAAACGCATGATAAAAGTCTTGGTTGATTCGTTGCTAAAAAATCTTTAAGTAACCGGTACCGATTTACTTTCATGATATTCCTTTCTCGTCTCATGAATTTCAATGGCTGCTGGGCGGTTTCCAAGATTGACATATCAAATATCAAAATATCTTCTTTTGTGTTCAGCAGGGAAAAAAGAAAATCATAAATATTTGGACCCAACTGAGGAAAGTAAATGATTCAGTTTTAGGTGAACTGACCCTTTAAATAGCTTAATGGATAATTATTAAAGGAGATATTATGATGAGCAGTTGAATTATTTTTTTTAATAGCTTCGTCTTAATATTGCGTAATGATAACATGTTGTAAATAAAAGACTAGCTTTGGTTTACAGACAATCTTTAAAAAAAACAATTGTGTTAAGAATGGCACATTTTTAGCCTTAAAGTGTGTTATATTTGTAGAAAAGTTTAAACATGGCTAAATATTTAACACTTTTTTTTTTGACAGGCATGAATTCACAAATAATTTTACAGAACATATTTTCACGAATGTATTCCATACATACCCAGATTAGGCCTGCACAATAGGGCTGTGCAATTAATCGAAAATTCGATTTCGATTTTAGGCTTCTAACGATTATGAAAAAACATTAATCGAGATAAATCGGTTATTCCATCATATACCGCCCATTTCCAATTGTACACATTTGTTGCTCTGCAAGGCTCAGTTCCACGTGAAAATGACTAAAAGCATGTACTGTAATGTAACATTTGCAGCATGGGATGCGCATCATTCATTGATGTACATTCGAATCATTCATGTTTTTAAAAGCGCGAGAGAGATTGCATGCTGTTGTGTGTGTGCGCGTCCAGCCTCAGAGACGAGCAGAGCACACACATCTAAAGTCATCATAATGTGAGCACTTTAATGGTCAAATAGGTGTCAAAACGCGGTGTTTGTGATTATTCATATTAACCCTCATTTGTGTAATAAACAAATGAGTTGAGAATCAAAAGACACGTGAAAGAGTTTTTCTTTCAGTGAAGATGCTTAAAGCACGGTTTGTTTCGTATTTTTATTCTATCATATTTTTTTCCCTTTCCTTATTTACAGGGAGGAAAATAACTGAATATATACAGTTGAAGTCAGTATTATTAGCCCTCCTAAATTATTAGCAACCCTTTTCCCCCATTTTCTGTTTTTCATGCCATTTCTAAACATGATAGTTTTAATAACTCGTTTCTAATAACTGATTTCTTTTATATTTGCTATGATGACCGCACATAATATTTTACTAGATATTTTTCTAAATACAAGCTTTCAGATTAAAGTGCAATTCAAAGGCTTAATTAGGGTAGTTAGGCAAGTCTTTGTCTGCAGAATAAACTACTGTTATACAATCAAAAATATATATTGCTTAAGGGGGCTAATAATATTGACATTAAAATAGATTTCAAAATATTTAAACCTGCTTTTATTCTAGCCAAAATAAAACAAATAAGCCTTTCTCCAGAAGAAAAAAATATTATAGCAAATACTGTAAAAAAATTCATTGCTCTGTTAAACATCATATGGGAAATATAAAAAAAAATAATAATTCACAGGAGGGCGAATAATTTTGACTTTAACCGATAATCGTTTTGAATTATTTTGGTCAATTATGATTTTCCCATAATCGAGCAACCCTACTGCGCAATATATAATTTCAGCATCAATATCTCAATGTGATCATTCGCAATAGTCACATCGCGAGTATATGCAATGTTGAGTCTGGATATATATTGCAAATCATTTTGCAAGTGTTTTTTTGAGGCCTGTGAGTGTGTGAGGATTTTAAAAGCCTTCCGGCATAAGAAAATGTACCGTTTGTAACTTTGAAAAATTAAAAAATTTATTTTGTGGAATTGTTTATAAAATGAAGACTATGCAGTGTTATTTTACATCTGATTATTCAGTCACTGTATACCTGAATACATTTTGACCTGATTTCGACTCTTTGGAAAACAATAAAAGGCTGTTTATTTAATTAGCTTATTTTTGTTTATTCAATTCTTCTCTGCTTGTGAATTGTTTATTATATTTCATGCAATCCCCTACAGAATCTTCCCAATCCATCTAAAATTAGAGATTATTTAAAAACATTTATTCAACTCATCTACTGAGTTTGTATTCCTATCGCAATATATATCGCAGAATAAAAAAATAGCGCAATGTGTAATTTTTCCAATATCGTGCAGCTCTAACCCAGATACTCCGAAATAACTAAAAATAATTTTTTTAACCAACTTGAGGGTTAGTAAATGATTTTTTAGTTTTATGTGAAATATTCCTTTTAAATTATTTAAATGGGAATTTATCAAATCAGATATTGTGAGCTTTTGAAAGTTGCTCTTAATTTACCTTTGTCTTAACATTGTGTAATAATAACATCTTCTAGATTAAAGACTAGCTTGTGTTTACAGGTGGTAATCTCAAAAAAAAATTGTGTGTGTTAAGAATGGAAAGTCTTAAAAATTGAAATTTTCAGTCCCAAAGTGTAATATATTTAAAGAATGGTCTAAATGAGGCAAAATATTTAACAGTTTTTTGACAAACATGAATTTACTAATTATTTTAAAGATATTTTTGACTCATGTATTCCATACATACCCATAAGCTCCAAAATAACCAGATTATAAAACATTAATGTTTGATCCTGCTTGGGGCTAGTAAATGATGAGTAAGTTTTAGGTTTTATGTAAAACATGCCTTTAAATATCTTAAAATGGGTGTTTATTAAACCAGATCTTATGAGCTTTTGAAAGTTGCACTTTAGTTTTTTTTTTAACCTTTGTCTTAACATTGTGTAGTGATAACATCTTATAAATTAAACACTAGCTTGTATTCACAGGTAATCTTTAAAAAATGGTTTGTGTGTTATGAATTGTAAAATTTCAGTCCCGAAGTGTGGTATATAAGAAAAGGCTAAATATATTTAACTCATTTTTTGACTGACATGAGTTCACACTATTTTTGGCGCATATATACCATGCATAACTATATGGTCCGAAATAACCAGATCATAAAACATTAATGTTTGATCCCACTCGGGGGCTAGTAAATGATGAGTACGTTTTAAGTGAAATATCTCTTTAAATATGTAAAAATGGGTATTTATTAAATCAGATATTGTGATCTATTGAAAGTTGCACTTTCTGTTTTTCTACCTTTGTCTTAACATTGTGTAATGATAACATCTTCTAGGTTAAAGACTAGCTTGGTTTTACATGTTATCTCTAAAAACAATTGTGTGTGTTAAGAATGGAAAGTCTTAAAAATTGAAATTTTCAGTCCCAAAGTGTAATATATTTGAAGAAAGGTCCAAATCAGGCAAAATATTTGACAGTTTTTTGACAAACATGAATTTACTAATTATTTTAAAGAATTTTTTTGACGCATGTATTCCATATATACCCAGAAGCTCCAAAATAACCAGATTATAAAACATTAATGTTTGATCCTGCTTGAGGACTGTTATATGAGTGAATTGTTTAGTTTTGAAATGTCCCTTTAAATATCTTCAAATGGATGTTAATTAAATCAGATGTTGTGAGCTATTGAAAGTTGAACTTTCTATTTTTCTACTTTTGTCTTAATATTGGGTAATGATGATAACATCTTTTAAATTAAAGTCTTGCTTTGATTTAAAGGCAATCTTGCGTGTTAAGAATTGCACATTTTCAGTCCCAAAGTGTGTGATATTTGAAGAAAAGGCTAAATATATTTGCCACATTTATTGACAGACATGAATTCTCAGCTTTTTTGATGCATGTATTCCGTACATGCCTAGATGCTTCAAAACAACCAGAACATACAACATTTAGCAATAAAAAAACATTGTGTAAAAGGAGGATTTTTATATAGTTCAGTTGACAGCAGATTTACTCTCTCAGCTAAACTTATTGAGCAGCATTTATGGCCATAATGAGGTGGTTTTACATGCAAGAAGTCCATGTGTTGTCACTGTCACTAGATGGAGACAATAGCATATACATTCTGAATATTTTGAGTCCTCCTTGAATGGAAAATCCAGTTCAGATGAAAGATTGCTTCTGGTTTTCTTGCTTTCCTTCAGTTTCTGTCCCAGTCTGTCTGTGATCTGTTACACTGGGGATAAAGAGAGAAGGGCAGAGCTCCAGCAAAACCTCAAGAGTGACCCACGGTTTCATGTTCTTCTCACCACCTATGAGGTAAGAACACCTTTTATCAGAATAACCTTCTGAGAGTTGCTGTCCAAACCTGTGAGCTGTTCTTTTTTTAATGGAAACTCTTTCTCATATTTAATAGATGTGCCTTAAGGATGCCCGCTACCTAAAAAGGTAATTTTTCTTTCCTGTTTTTGGCATGAAATTATATGAATGGATACAATATTACACTTAATACTGCTACTCAGGAATTTTGAATGTAATTACACAACCATATTTACACAAAAGTGTTTTTTTTCCCCAAGTTCTGCTGGTTGACGCATGTGCTGAATTTCCCTTGCCAAATCTGAAGCCAATTGTAATGGTTTATTTTGGTTTAATTTAGAATTTCCACAACCCTCGCAGAGCTCGGGGGATCAGAGTAAGCACTCCTACTTGGCCCCACCCTGATCCAGAATAGTGTTTTTAATGAGATTTTTTTTGTCACTTATTATTTATTAGTGGTATTTGAGATGTATATTTGTAAAATTTGGATATTTAATCTTAAATTTCCTCTCAAACTGTGCTTTGTGGTCATCTAACACTTGTTTAAAGTTAAAAGTTTTGTGAAATTAAAATAAAGGTTTTTTTAGATGTAACAATCAGTGTGTTAGTGTTAAGGATGTGTAATGGATAAATGATTGTTTTTTCAAGTCACCTCATCAGGAAACTGGAGTAAAACCGGACTCGAACTAGTGACCTTTGTGTGAGGTGACAGTGCTAACCGTTGAGTCACACTGTTGCACAATAATGTATCATAAGATAAAAATAATAGTCAATTTTAGGGCTGGACAATAATTTGATATCAATATATATCGCGATAGATTTTTTAATAACGGTGATATGATTTTTAAACCCATTTCTGGTATTTCGATATAAATTAGCAAATATGAATTTTATTACATATTTATAAGATCTTATACATTGTATCATTTGACTTTCAGTGCTCAGCCGTCAGAAAGAGCGTGATGTCACTTGCGTGATGACGCACATTAAAGACACGCTGCCAGCGCTCAGTAGTTGGTTAAGCTGCGGGGGTTGGGGACGGGGGTGCTGCTGATGACAGTGAAGAGGGTTGGGGAATCGCGGAAGAAAGCGAAAGTGAACAGCGAATGGAGAGGTGGTTGAAGAGGGGGATCGGTAAAATGAGGTGCCGGATCAGATTTCAGAGGTGCCGGATCCGAATCCGGCATGTTCCGGCAAAAATTAAACCCTGGATATAAACTTGATGCATGCATACATCCAAATAAACTCGATCCTGGCATATACTCCCACATTAACAAACGCACATACGTATAAACTCAATCCTTGCATATACTTGATCCTCGCATGAACACCCAAATTAACACTCACAAACTCGCTTCATGCTGGTATAGCACTCGAACAAACTTAAAAAAAAAAATTCACAAACATATTTATCAGGAATCTGGTTATTGCAAAGCTGATGAACTAGTAAGAATGCGATTAGTAGAGGTATTAAAACTGGTTAATAATGAAAATGTGTTATATAAAATATTAGTCTATATAAATAAACTATGCAAAATATATGAGAACTATTATATGTGAAACCTTTAAATTCAATTACGTAATTGCATACACAAATATAAATAGACAGATAGAACCCCTAAAGGACGTTCAAGATGAAAAGCAACCAGAACTATGAATATACTCATCTGTTTGTAAGGGCTAAATACAAATAAAAAGTGAACATAATTTTTTTAAACTTTTTTTTTATTTAAAAAAAAAAAGTTGTAAGAGCCTGGAGGTATTAAAGACTTTGGAAATTCAGTTTGCAGACATTTGTAGGTACAGACATCTATTGTGTGCGTTCTTGGCAGTTTTTTTTCCTGTCTTTTTAATATTGTCCATATCGATATCAGAATTATATCGTATCAACCGAAATAAAGAAATATATTATGATATAAATGTTTGCCATATCGTCCAGCCCTAATCAATTTTATAGTTATCAGTGACTTTTCTCTTCCCACAGCTGGAAATGGAAGATTTTAGTTGTGGATGAGGCTCACCGCCTCAAGAACCAGGAGTCGTTGCTTCACCAAACTCTCAAAGAGGTTACACAATTTCTCTTTAACACAATAGGCATGCTAATGCTTTAAAATTTGCCATTGTTGAATATAAATTCACTGTCAGTCTATGAAACCCCCGATATTAAACTTCCCCTTCCTGTCATTTTTTCAGCTTTTTCCTTCTATTAACTGACATCCTTTTCCCCCCTCAGTTTACAGTGGGATTTCGAGTGCTGTTGACAGGCACCCCCATTCAGAATAACTTACAAGAAGTCTATTCCCTCCTCACCTTCATCCAGCCCAGTGTGTTTCTCCCTGAAGCTGTTGAGGACTTTGTCAATGCCTACGCAGACATACAGACTGAACCTGCTCTTGGTATGACAGCACGAGGCTTTGCAGTTTGAGTGTAAAAATCAAACCTTTAGCGCTGAAAGACCACCATTATTAGCACTTAAAGCTGTTGGCTTAATCAAACGTTGAACTGCACCTATTTTACCCCTTTTACAAGATGTAAGATATACCTTTGGTGCCTCCAGAATGTGTTTGTAAAGTTTCTGCTCAAAATTCCTGTCATATAATTTATTATAGCCTCCAGAATCTGCCCATTTTGGTATCTGAGTACATTGTAGCTGTTTGTAGCCTGTGGCTTTAGTTGAATATGAGCTGCTTCTCCCCACCCAGCGTTCCCATGTGTGTATCTGCTTATCATCATGCATTACGTCAAATAAACAGCAGTCAGTGATAGAGACTCAGATGAAATACAGCTTATTAGTCAAAAATACCAAGCAAGTTTTTTTTTTATGTGTTTTTGGTGGAGTTTATTCAAGCCTTTCTGAAATGATGAGTCTCACGCAAATGCCATTTGCAGTACACACACACACGCACGCATATATATATTAGCATTTACTGACACCATATGGCTGTGGTCATTATAGTGGTTAATAATTACATAGTGATTTTACTGTCTTTATGACAAACATGATTTGTTTTTAAAAACGTTTTAAACTTATAAATCTTATAAAAATCACAGAGTTTCAACAAATACTTTAATCCCAGATTATTTGCAAAAACATTTTCTGTGGACATGTGAATACATGTTATTATAGAAACATGGTGCCTGCCAATAAATTCGGTGGGTGGGGAAAATTGCACTCCTAAGTCACATTGGGCTGAGCCTCGAAATCATGCGCTGGGCCTCGAGATTTGAGTCCTATTTGAACTTCAGGAAATTTAAAAAAAGAGACTTTATATCACTCCAATATGACTGTGGACACACTTTACATACAGACAGTTATGTCCAAACAGCTTACGAAAGTAAATTTCATCATAGGTGCCCTTTAAGTAGTCATAGTTAACCTTGAGGCCTTTAGTTTGATAGGCATGTTATAAAAAGGTCTTTTACTGGTAGAGCTTTAATTGTCAATTTTGGTGAAAATTACTGGACAATGACTTCCTGGCAGACAACATGAACTTAAAGTGATAGTTTAAAATGAAAATGTATTTACTATTTACCCATCTTCAAGTGCTTCCAAACATTTATGAGATTCTTGTGTTGAACACAAAAGAATATATTGTGAAAAACAAAGCTGAAAACCTGCAACCATTGACTTCCATAGGAGGAAAAACAAACACTTTTTAGGTCATTGGGTACAGGTTCCTACAGTAGCTTTCTTCAAAATATCATCTTTTGTGTTCGACAAAAGAAAGTCGGACAGGTTTGGAACAAGTAAAAGATGTGTAAATGATGACAAAATGAGCAGTTTATGGTGAACCATTCCTTTCAATCATTTTGTTTGTATTATTACAAGAGCACTGATCTGAGTGATATGAAGAAATTGGTCTGATCTGGTGCCAAACTGAGTACCTCAGATAACCCACAGACATGACAGAGCACACACACTTAAAAAAAAGATGTCAGAATAGATGCAATCTCCTTGACTCCTGTCAGGTTTGCCAGAGGCTGTCAGAGGATAGAAGCTCATAAATTTGTCACATTTGGACTCGGGTGACCTTGTGCTGGAGTTTGTAATATTGTTGTTCTTGTCTGCAGTCGATGAGCTTCATCAAGTGCTCCAGCCGTTTTTGCTGCGCAGGGTTAAGGCAGAAGTGGCGGCCGAACTGCCCAAGAAGACAGAGCTCGTGGTTTTTCATGGGCTGTCTGCTCTTCAGAAGAGATACTATAAAGCCATTCTGATGAGAGACCTTGGTAAGTCTGGCCAAAGATAAATCATCTGTCACTACAGGCAAAATGTAACACTTGAACCAGGGCTAGACATTAAAACTTTCCGGTTTGAAAAGAGTTGTCTGAATTGGAAAAGTAGTGTAATTAAAATTCAAAATAGAAGCACTGAAACTTTGCTAATAAGGACTATGATTTTATTGCATTCATTGTAAACATGAATTGACAATGGATGTACAGTATGGATATTGTATTGGCAATAACAAGGCTGCACCAGTTGAGACTTGAGACTCCGTGTGTTTTAGAACAACTCTTGAGGGGAATATTCATTCATTCATTTTCTTTTCGGCTCAGTCCCTTTATTAATCTGGGGTCGCCACAGCGGAATGAACCGCCAACTTATCCAGCACGTTTTTACGCAGCGGATGCCCTTCCAGCCGCAAACCATCTCTGGGAAACATCCACACACACACACTCATTCACACTCATACACTACGGACAATTTAGCCTACCCAGTTCAACTGTACTGCATGTCTTTGGACTGTGGGGGAAACCGGAGCACCCAGAGAAAACCCACGCGAATGCTGGGAAAACATGCCAAAAAAACGCCAATTGACCCAGCAGAGGCTCGAACCAGCAACCTTCTTGCTATGAGGCGACAGCACTACCTACTGCGCCACTGCGTCACCCCTTGTGGGGAATATAATCAAAACAAATGAACATGCACATTAACAGTCACAACGTAAACATACTGTAGTTACAATTTAAAAATAAGTTTTTGTGTAACATTCTTCAATTGAAGCACCACATGACCAAGAGTGATGTCAAATTTCATCATGATTATAAACAGGGACTGACATGTGCTTTTTTTTGCTCACCAGCCACTTTTCCAAAGTTACTAGCCACGCTGCGTTTTCACTAGCAACAATTTGTTGTTGGGTATATATATTTTTATGCCTAAATTTGACTTACAACTTACTTTATTTAAAACCCCTCCATGTACATACTATACTAGCTGGTAGTCAACATTTGAAGTGGATCAAAACCTTTCATCAAAGTTGACCTAAACCCAAACCAATAGCCTACCTGCTCTTGTGTAACTTTGATTGCTTTTTGATCCACTTCAAATGTTGATCAAGATATACCCGGTATATATACAGGTAACTATGAATACAATAAAAGTGGGAGGAGTGTGTAGGATTAACTGAAAATAAACTTTAAATATTTTTAACTATTAACTATTTAATAAAAAAAATAAATGAATAAAATAAATAAAAACTTTGTAAGAAAAATATGAATGGATAAATCAAAAGTACAACAGAATTTTTGCGCATCTCAGAGTACTCAACAGTGTTGTTTCGACAGCATTTTTGAACAGAACAGTTCAGTGATTGAATGATCTATAATGATGATAACATTGTTGAATAAATCTATTTTTTGAGCAAATGAGTTGAATAAACGACAAAAATCAGTTGACTCCACCTATGGACTATACGCACACGGACTATTAATTTTCAGCCAGGCAGCCCAAGGACTTCAGTCTTTCCATTACAAAATTGTCACGTTTAAGATCTGATTTCCTACAAAAATCTGCAGTCTTCACTGCCTGTTAGATAAACGATATGAAGTTGGTCTCAGATCGGACCAGAAGCACTGCATCTAATTCCATTTCCCCCGTGCCATGTCTTTAAAATATGACTGTTTATTTTACCCCAGGATTGTCAATGGAATTTCTGCGCTAGCCTGTTGCTACTGACAGTGCTAGTGGTTACACGGTCTTTCATCTCGTTTTACGCTTGAACAACTAAATGAATGCTTAAATCTATTTAACTGAATGTATTGTAATTACATTACAACATTGATGCTGTAAAAACAACCTTGTGAAATTAAAAATACTCACATTAAGCAGTTTATCGTTGGCTTTGAAACTCTAGCTGTGCATAGTGCCCATTGAGACCTACTTCATTTTATATTTACAAGCATTGTTATCTGTTGGCGGCAGTGGTGTAGTGGTTAGTGTGTCAACACATGCACTCCACTGCTAATGGCGACCCGAGTTCGATTGCCACCTTGCGGCCCTATGCTGATCCTTCCCCTCTCTCTGCTCCCCATGCTTTCCTGTCAATACTCTCTACTGTCCTATCCAATAAAGGTACCCCCCCCCCCCCCCCGCCAACCCAACCCCAACATTTTTAGATTTGTAAAATGATTTAAAGTTGTAATCTCATGATGTTTTTTTTATACAATAGTCTTGTGATGTAGATGCAGTTATGTGCTACTTCTTAAAGTCTGTTTTAATGCCTCTTTAGATGTAGCTTGTGCGTTTGCAGTACAATGGAAAGATGGATTTTGTCAATAGTCTTTTAATTGAATAACAGTCTTATGGTTTATTATAATTACATTTATTAGTCATTTTTAATAGATTTGCAATAAAGATGGCACAATCATTTAATGAGGTTATGGGGGAAAGCATTTTATACAGAAAATGAATGCACTAAATATCAATCAATCATAAATATGTTTCTACAAGTAAGAGCTAAGATTACTTCATAATAAATGGCACATCTTTTTTCTGTACTTATTTCTGACTTTATTATTCTTGAATAACCGACTGACTTCTTGTGCAGAGGATAAGCTTGTTTGAATATTTTCAGATGCCTTTAGGTCCGATCAAAGCACTAAGACCCGACTTCTGAATGTTTTAATGCAGCTCAGGAAATGTGTGGACCATCCCTACTTGTTTGATGGTAATTACTCTTTCACTTTCTGTGATCTTTCCATTGTCAAACATATTGATTATCGGAATAATTGTTATTGATTTTGCACCTGTTTTACGTTAGGAGTGGAGCCAGAGCCATTTGAGATGGGGGAGCATTTAGTGGAGGCCAGTGGAAAGCTTTCTCTGTTGGACAGCATGCTGGCGTATCTTCAGGAGGGGTGGGTTTGCTCACGTAAAAATTAGCTTTAAGTCAATAGAAATATGATCTGGTGCATTTTAGATGTTTAGATAGATTTTGATAGTGAATCGGGAATATCAGATTCTGAATTATGTGTACATTTATTTATCAGATTTACCTGTAGCAATGTAAAATATCCTCCATGATGTTTTAGCATCTGTTACAAACTGTCCGGCTCTAGACAGTCTGCAACATAATCAAGAGTCCACGACACCAATCGAATAATTGAAAAAAGGAAAAGATTTATTAAAGTAATTTAAACAAGCATCAAATGCAAAATAAATAATTTAAACAAACAAAAAATCCGATGCTGGAAGAGACCGATCAGGCAGCCCAAGTCAAACCAACAACGCAAGCTTCTCTTGATCGAACAAATGAGGAATCCTTTTATCATGCGCTCATCACCGGCAACGCAGCACACCTGTAATGCACTTCAACCTGCGCACAAATGGGAACAAGTGACCTCAAAACTATAGCGCCATCTAGTGGACCAGCAAAAGAAAAGAATAAACAAACCTGTAACAGCATCATATAATAAAAATCATCCATTTGGATTTTTAAAAATAAATTATTTGAAAAATAAAATAAAAATCTTTCATGTCCACTTGATTAAATTTAGCTAAACCTCAAAAGTTTGGAATAATTAAGATTCTAACAGTTCTAAAGTTTGTTTTCTTTTCAAGATCTGAGGTGAACTGTCTGCTGCTGCTTTCAGTATATGGCAATAAATGTCATATAAAATGGCATTTGAACTCACATTATTTGCATTTATCACTGAATAAAGCACATGAGGTTTATCTGAGGTGATTATTGTCAGTTTTCTGTTGTTCAGCTGCAAGAAACAAAAGCAGTTTCTAATATATCAATTTGAGGTGTTGGTTAGAACAACAATCCCTTTTAATATGGAAAATATTCCTTCTATCGCGTGCCATTGCTATTATTTAGAACTTGGTTTAATTCGGCCTTTAGACTCAATAGTCAGACTCACTAGTTCAACCACTGGGTGTCAAACTTACATACTGCACCTTTAAAAGATATATTTATACATCTCGTATATATGTGCTCATTAAGGCTGCATTATTTTTGCATTATTTGCAAAACTAAACACAGTAAAACAGCAATGTTGTAAAATGTTATTACACATTAAAATATATATATATATAATCTTAATCTATTGTAAAACGTTCTTGATTCATATTATGCATAATCAGCATAATTTTAGCTGCCTACTTTAGTCTTTGAAATCACGGAAATCATTTAAATTGGTGCTGGGCAAAGATTAATTGCGATTAATCGCATTCAAATAAAAGTTTGTTTTAACATAAGTTTTATATATATTTATGATCTATATTTAATAGAAAAGCATATGTCAAAACAAAACCCATGCAAAACAATTTTTGCATGGATATTTACATTTATTATTTTATTTAATGGAAATATAAATAAACATTTTCCTTAATATATGTATGCACATGTTTATTTATATAAACATAATAAAAACACAGCACCCACACATATATTATGCCAAAACAAACTTTCATTTTGGATATGATTAATTACTATTAATCTTTAGTAGAAATCATCTGTAATTTGCTAATCAAATTCTTTTAATATCACTTTTGATTAAATTTATGAACTTTTACGTAAACCTAAAATATTAGGCAAAAACAAAAGTTGTTTTAACATTAACAATAATAAGAAGAAATGTTTCTTGAGCTCCAAATCAACGATATATTAGAAGCCTTTTCAGCAATTCCATGCAAATGTCAACCTCGCCAGAAGTTTTCCCCAAAATAGCGAAACTGTTTCTACATTTTTTTGTGCAAGCAAGTATTTTACTGTACTTTAAAAATACTCAAAAATGTTTCTGTCAGTGTTTTCAAATAATTATATTTGTTTTACCAAAGTCACACAAGTGCCAATTTCACATCTGTCACATCCATAATGGAGAGACTTCACTTCCATAATGAAGCTTTTCCCTCCATCCATCACTTTTGTTCAATAGTGAGCCAACTCTCATCCTTTTGATTAGCATTATTTCTTTTGGGTTGTGCAGTTTAATTCACAGTATTTCTACTAAATATGTTGTACACTGTAAACTTGTCCTCCTTTAAAATAAAAAAAAATGTTTACAGATTGATATTTTTCTGATCCCATAACTCTGGGGTTAGTTGTTTTGGAAAATATAAACAGATGTTTCAATATAATGTTAATCCATAACTGCTCTTCTTTGTTTGTCCATCTTCCGGATAAGTTGTCCTTAATCTGTGTTTTTCAGCAAGTTGGAAGTGTTTCATTTCTTTACTGCTAAGGGGTCAAACCTTACATAGATCAGCTTTAAATGTGATTCATCCATTTGTCAATGTAAAATGGCTGTTTTTGGTCTGTTTTCAGAGGCCACCATGTTCTTCTGTTCTCTCAGATGACCAGGATGTTGGATATTCTGCAAGATTACTTGGAGTACAGAGGTAAACACACTCTCGCTGTGTCACATCTTTGCTTTTTCTTATTAACCTATGATCTCAGGATGTACGTGATGGATCGACAAAGTGCTTACTTAATGGATTCAAGACACAATCAAAAATCATAAATAGGACTGAACCACTTAATTTTACCGCTTTGAAGAAAATGTTTGCTCAATGCTTTAAAATTGCATTCACTTCAGAAATCTTTGCACAATGTTTATGTAAAATTTGGGGCATTTACATAACCTTACCATACATGTTCTAGTAATCTAGTTCTCCGATCTGGAGCAGTTGATGTGGGTTTAGTATCACATCCTGTGTTTGTTGCTCTGTTTGCATTAATGTGCAATGCTGATCAGGTCTCTCGCTTCTCTGCAGGTTACAGTTATGAGCGTCTGGATGGTTCAGTCCGTGGAGAGGAGCGTAACCTTGCTATCAAAAACTTCAGCACCAAAGATGTTTTTATTTTCCTCCTCAGCACCAAAGCTGGTGAGTTCACAGTTTTGGAAAGGCAGAATAAGATTCACACATCATCATCATCATAACCTCACACTGTTATCAACAGTAGTGCAAATACATTACTTTATTTTAAAAGTATTATTTATAGGAGACTGTCATACCACACTGGAAAAATGGCCATGTTTATTTGATGCCAATCTTATCTGCATCTTTTTGACTTGCATGAGTAATTGAAAGTCATGACAAGAGATGCGTAAATAAATATCCAGGACATTCATTACAACTGCGTCTCTGTATGAAATTGTGTCATGTAGTTGTTCATGAGTCATGAATTACTACAGTCTCACTTTCACTTATTTTTACACACACACAGTTGGGAATTTTTAAAAAATATTCATCTACGTATCCAAAAAAAAAAAAGTTCATGGTTTCAACAACAACAAAAAAAATTGGTTACACTTTCTATAAAGTTCATGCTTGTAATGAATTTTGAATTTTATATATAGATATATCTATATATATATATATATATATATATATATATATCTATATAGATATATCTATATAGATATATATATATATATATATATATATATATATATATATACAGTCATAATACAGTCAAAGTCCTTTCTAAATGCATCATTTACATATATGTATATGTATATATGTGTATGTATATATATGTATGTGTATATATATATATATATATATATATATATATATATATATATATATATATATATATATATATATATATATATATACAAGATTGCAACCCTAATGTGCACAATAATGACTTCTTTTTTTTTAAAGTATAATTTATATTCAAATATATCATTAAATTGTATTGATTGATTGATTGACCAACAGACAAAAATATCCACAGTTAATAAGGCACTCATAATCATTTTGCATTTATAGAGGTAGAAAATGCTTTAGAGTGCGCACAAAATGCCCTATTAATCTCTACAATGCAATGCTTGTTGTTGTTAGGAGGGGTCGGCATGAACCTCACTGCAGCAGACACTGTGATATTTGTGGACGGTGATTTCAACCCACAGAATGACCTCCAAGCAGCAGCCAGAGCCCACCGGATTGGTCAAACAAGGTACTTCACTACCTTAAGGGATATATGTTGTTCCATCTAGTTTTGAAGTGTTTTGAAAGAAAAAAGCGCTACAAAAATGGTCCATGAGACATCTATTTCAGTTGTTAGCCGTTTGATAGTGTTTTTGTTGTTGTTGTGTAGAACAGATCACTATTTAGTCTTCTTATTTTGGAGTGTGCTTTTATTGTGTGGAACAGAGCAGCATGAACATGCTTTAAAAGCACATCTGTGACCACGTTTTCCTGGACATCAGTAGTCTAATTGTTTGCCTTAATCTAAATAAGACAATAATATGATTCCCATGAAATAAATATAAAGTTTTTTAGATGTTAGTTTTAAGTCTGTTCGTTTTAAGGACATCTATATGTTGGTGTGCTCCAAATCAGCGATACATTTCACGTTTAGAAAATATAAAACCGATATAAACATTTATAGCCTGCAGTTTGTCACTTCCATCTAAATGGATCAATGTTATTTTTTTCGCACCTATACTTAGGGTGACAGAATCGGTGGACATTTTTTGCTATTTCTGCAGAGAATTCTGTAAATGTCTGCGGAATTATTTTGGGGGTATCATAACTAAAAACTTAATATATATATAAAAAAAAAAAAAACCTTTTAAACTGTTATTTAATGTTTACAATGCAAATCCATCGAGATCATCTTATTTGATAAGCAAAGCAAGTCTCTCATAGAATAGATCTACTGAAAGACAGCAAATATTACTTTACAGACTGTTTTGGAAATAAATCAAATGAACACTTTCATATCAGTCAATAATATTTCTGAAATTAATTGAAAAACTGAATAAATATAAATTTACACACATTTAAACAAGTAAATAAATAGACTCAAGAATGGGCTAAAAATCAGCGGATTTCTACATGTGCAGATTCCGTGTGAGCCTACCTATACTTCAGTTTCTCATCAAAGCTTGACCAATCAAATGCTCTCTAGTGTCTGATATGCCCCGCCCCTTCAAGATGCTTTTCATTTGGTGCCTTTGAGCTGAACCACTCTTACTGGCAGAGTTGTGATTATAATAAAACACTATTGGCTACTTTTTAAAAAGGAGTACCCACCCTCTCTTCATTTTTACCTACGATTACATCAAACATTAAATAAAAATGCACATTTCAAAGCACTTCATGGGACCTTTAAGGCGTTTGCATGAGTTGCTTTTTAAATGTTCCCATTTTACGTGTAATAGTACATAGTTCAATTAATGTCATTGTGTCAGCATTCAACGCTGGTTTCTTCTGGTGTTTCACAGAACAACAGTTGTGTTCATCGTGGTACTACATGTGATCTTGGGAGTTTTGATTTTAATTTTGCAACAAGTTCAAATGTAGTTCATTTCTCTTACTATGCGTGCAAACAGATGACGGTGCATGCAAATTCTCAAGCAACAGGTCACCTCTGGTATTTAATTCACTAGCTTTTCATTCATGCCCCCACGACAAAGTCTTCATAATCTCCATTTCTTCCAGAATTCTCAGCATAGTCATTTTTTCCAGCCTGCACCTAAAGTGTGCTCTCTTTTGAAGCCATTCTCATTTGTTTGTTGTGAAATGTCTGACAACCGCTGTGTGTGTGTCCTGTTGCAAATTGTACAAAACCGTAATCTACAAACAGTAATAGTTTGATTAAGGTGTGTACATCTCTTTACTGCACTTCAATAAGGTGATTAAAATAGGAATCCTTCACATGTCTTAATTTGATTTTTGTTTAGTCCAATTATGACTTTATTCGGATTCAGGTAATCATTGCTGTTTACGTGGTAGACTCTTAATCAAAGTTTTAATCAGAGTATTGGTGTCCATGTAAACAAACTCATCTCTGGTTTTTGCATGCAGGCCTGTTAAAGTGATCCGACTCCTTGGTAGAGATACCATAGAAGAGATCATCTATTCCCGCGCTGTGTCTAAACTGCGTCTCACAGACACCGTGATCGAGGAAGGACGGTTTTCTCTTCTGGACCAGGCTCAATCTGCAGCTTCTGGCCTTCAGGTGAAGAGACACATGAGCTTATCTCTCAAGCTCATCTCATCTCTGTGTCTGTGCACCGTTTCCTGGTTCATATCTTTGTACTTGTGGTTTCCCTTCTTGTAAAACTGTGCATGCAAACACTTTCTCAGTATGATATCATTTTACATCCCCAGTGGGATGCTAATGATTAATCAACGATTGATTTATTGGGAAAAATAATTTAAATCGATGCACTTTATTAATAGTTGATCATGCATTCTATGCGCATTTACGAAGAAAAAAAAAACACACAGTAACAAAATATATTGTGTAGATTTGAGATGGTGCTATTGACATTGTTTATTAGTTATTATATTTTAATAGTTCATTAGTTTTATAAAGGGGTAGTTCACCCAAAAAATGTAAGTTCTATCATAGTTTTCCTACCTTTCACTTGATTCAAACCTGGTTGAGTTTCTTCTCGTAAAAATATATATTTTGAGCATTCTTGGAAATCTTGGATTATTTTTTCCTACTATGAAAGTTTCCAACATTCTTCAAAATATCTTCTGCTGTGCTCAACAGTTAAAAAAATAAAAATAAAAAAATCTCCATAAAGGTTTGGAACTACATCAGGGTCAGTACATTTTTACTTTTTGTGTGAACTATTTCTTTAAATATTCTGTCACTTCACATTTCTGCTACAGTTTTATTAAAAAAAAACATATTTAAACATAAAAAATAGTTAGAATGTTTGGATTTTGAGTGCCATTTGCACTTGTCATGTTACATAGAGCATTATTGAAGTCCACAGGAACCGGAAGTTGCAACCATTTTATTGTATTCTTTTTCGTATTGTGATGCAGTTCCTAGAGAAACAGAATATTAAATGAGCAAACAGTGGGCATGGCTTGTTTTTCCTACTTGAGATGTAGTAGGTTCTAGCAAAGTAGGCATTTCTTTTAGAAAGATCGGGAAGAGGGTTTTGGGAAAGTTATTACAACCTTATCGACACCTCCTCTAGGCATGGGATGATAACCGGTTTCAAGGTTTGGGAAAGTCAAGGTTTTATAGCCGCTAAAATGTTCTGTTATACTGTGTCTAATGTATATGCAAGTTTTTGTATGTATGTTTTTATGTGTTGTAAAGAAGCTAATGAAGAGATTCAATGATTTTTTTTTCTATTTAGCTTGACATGTTTACTGTTACAAAATAATATAAACGTTTTTTTTATTCATTTTAAATTTTTTTACCCAGACATTTAAAAATAACTTATTTTAGTGCAGTAATCGCAACACCGTGATACAGTGAAAATGTGGTATTTTTATCCAAAGTTATCACACCGTCAGAAACTTATACCGGCCAGTTCTGTTTGTTGTCATAGCGTTGTGTAAACTGAACTAAACTAAACAGCTGGAGGGGCATGGTTAACATACTTACTGATACCTCAGACAGATGTAATCTGAGAATTTAACTGATAACCAACAGGATGTACATTTTCAGATTTCCATTTTAGATTACAAGGGCAAACTATTTTTTTTTCATGATGCGTGAATTATTCACCACTAAACTAGCAATATGAGCTAACAAAATCAAAATGATTAGTTTTTATGTCATCTGTACTTTAAGGTTAACGATTAGTCAAATAATGAACTTAATTTAAACTATGATCGATCTTGAGAGTTTGTGGAAATGAATATACTTAATTTCCATCAATTTAGTTATCCGAGATCCTAAAGTTCGGTGTTGATAAGCTGCTGTCATCAGAGGAGAGCTCCATTCAAGATGTGGACCTCCAGCTGATCTTGGGTCAGTCTCGAGATGGGCAGTGGCTGACAGATGAAGAGCACGCCAAGCTTAATGAGAGCAATGAAGAGGAAGATGAGGACATGGAGGGTCAAAGTACAACACTTGTAAAACAACACTTGTTTTTAGGAATCTCGTTATGCTACTTGGAAATTGATGATTTTGCTAATGATTTTCTGACTTCCAGACCACATGTATTACTTTGAGGGGAAAGACTACTCTAAAGATCCCAGCGCAGATGATGAGAAGGCCTTTGAACTGTTACTTGAGAAGCAGATTGCTGAGATGGAGGATGCTGAGAAGGAAGGCCGGGCACTTCGCAACAAAGCTGGGGTAAATTATTAAGATAAAAATAAAAAAATGTTGCTTTGATCAAAACTAACACTTAAAACTTCTACTTATTGACAAAAAATATACATTTAAAAAAGCAATAAATATAGTCTAAGACATCAAAACAATATAGGTTTAAATATTTTTATTAGATTTCAGAGCGAAATTAGTGGAAATGAAACATTTGTACTGTGACACTGAAAAGTATTAATCAGTAATAATATTTAATAAACTAAAAATCTTGTTGGGTAAATATTGAGAACAGGAGACCATTTGATAAAATGTTATACTATATTTTAGAATCACACTGCAGCCTCAAAATGCTAATTAATTGTAATTTTTATACTTCACTAATATGTTTTTGATAGATTTTAATAGTTTTGCCCATTAGCCAGCAACACTTTTTGTTCATTTCTAAACATTTAGTACGGTCACTTATTCATTCATTTTAACAAGTACTTGTCAGAATAAGTATGTTATTTCATTTTTACCTAAAAACTGAACGATGATGGAACATTATTTTACACATTTTATTTTCACAAAAGTTATTTGAAAGATTATGGTGGCTCAGTGGTTGGAATTGTCACCTCACAGCAAGAAGTTCACTGGTTAGAGTCTCGGCTCGGCCAGTTGGCATTTCTGTGTGGAGTTTGCATGTTCTCCCTGTGTTGGCGTGGGTTTCCTCCAGGTGCTCCGGTTTCCCCTACCGTCCAAAGGCCAGTGTTGCCAGATTGGGCGGTTTTGAATTTATTTTTGCGAGTAAAAAATGACATAGGCGGGTAGTGAAAATTTGGGCGGTTTTGCAACGGCGTGCCGGCCAGCCCCGGTCTGCCCTCATACACCTGTTTTGATCTCCTAAAGAGATGCCATAGCCCCCTTTCTCTGCATACATATGCTTAGAACAGTGTAGAAACGCGTGATCTCCCTCCCCGACATGACATCCCCCCCCATCCTCCCCGCCGCTCCTCACCTCAAGTCATGGTTTTACTGTCTATTGATTGTTGGGCGGCGCTTTTTGGTTTTCAGCGGTTTTTCGACAGCTTTTGGGCTGGAAACACTGCCAAAGACATGCACTTCAGGTGAATTAGGTAAACAAAAATTGTCCGTAGTGTATGTGAGTGTGCTTGTGATTGCGAGAGTGTATGGGTGTTTCCCAGTACTGGGTTGCGGCTGGAACCTTCCATCTGCTGCGTAAAACATATGCCTAAACAACTAAAACATAGTTGGTGGTTCTACCCCTGAAAAATTTGTGACTAAACTGAAGGAAAATTATAGAAAGGAAATGAAGGAACATTTTATTTTCAAAAAAGTTGTTAGAAATATGAAAGGAAATTTACCCTACCATAAAATCGAGAGAAAAAAGACAATAATTTTGATCAAAGAAATTTAGCCTTATAAACTAAACATTAAAAAAACTCTTTCTAAATTAGTTTGTTTATTGGCATTTGTTGGCTATTACTATTTTTCTGTTATACTAGATAAATTAGAATGATATTTATATATTAATTGCTTTTTTATATATTATTCATACTTGCTTAATGTGTTTATTTGAATTGAAACAAAACGAATATAAAATTGAAACAAATGTCTGTCACTGTCATCATCAGGTGTTCCTATCTGGTCCCTTGATCAACCCAGCAAGAAAGAAGAGACCTCTAACCGAATCAGAGTTAGAAGAAAGACGTCAGAAGAGACAAGCAGCTGCTGCAAAGAGGGCGAAGCTACAGGAAGAAAGGAAGAAGCAACTGGAAGAGCTAAATTACAAGAAAAAGTATATTCTGTTGTATATTTTTGACTCTTATACACCTTTTTTCTACACACATGATGCCTCATTTTCAAATTATGGTTTGTACTTCTAATTTTGGAGACTTCCAGTAAAAAGTACTAAAAAGTATTACTTTAAATGAAAATAATGCATAACAAATAATCCATATACATAGGGAAAACTGAGGCAGAGGCATGTTGTTTAGAAACATTTTTTACACAAGCAAACAAATCTTGTTTTCAGAAATAATGTGTCAAAATTAAGTGAGTTTTTCCCTTAAAACAAGCAAAATAATTTGCTAATGAGGTAAGCAAAATATCAAGTTTCTTGCTTTTAAAGAGCCATGAACCCCCACCCCCCCACTTCATCTCAGCAGTGTGTTTTCACTCCTTTAGTTTGAAAGAGTCAGGAAAGTAGGTGAGTCCAGCTTTGTTTAGGTGGGAGTGTTGAGTTTTGAAAGAGGGAAGGGTTTGCATGAAAAGGGGAGTTTCATTACAGCTGATTTTCACACTGGCAACACAAACGCAGATGCAGTGGGAGATGGACAGTGATTCGGAGAGCAGCATTTACAGCGGATCTGAGAGCTGTGAGGAAGTGGAGGATTTACAGTCCATAATATTGCAGTGATATTACTGTAAACTTAGTAACCAAATAATTTTGACTAAGGTTTGTATTTTAAAACAGAAAGAGTACTTCTGACGATACTAACTTTGCCATCTTAATAAACATAAACAAAGAACATTGATCACACACTTACCGTATTCATAGAGACAGGACAATCAACACGAACTGGAATCACGTCTTTTTTTTAAAAGAAGACGAGCGCCAAATCCGGATTTCACCATTTCCAGATTCGAAAAGCTCTCAGATTAAAAAAACAAACATATTACAAACATATTTTTCGTCGCGTGTTAGCAGACCACTGTAATTCAATTGCTTGTGTCCACACGCAAGCTGTGCTCTCATCGCGACGAAATGGAAACAAAACCTTCGTTGCGGCACATTTATAAAGACAACACTGACGACCCATGTCTCAAAACATTTCTTCTTCTACTACTTGTTTGAATTACGGTTGGTAACACAAAGGTAACAGGTAAAAAGAAGCTATAACATGCAAATATCAAAGCTATATTATGCATATTAATGAAGTTGCATCTTGTTCACAATAGAGCGCCCTGATTGGTTCAAGCCAAGTCTTTCTCATGAATTAATGAACAGATGTGCTAAAAAAACTCAATGACGTCACTTTGTACCAGCCAGTACAGACAGCCAATCTCCACGCTGGAATTTACACAATGATCTCATCGCCGTGACGTAGCTTCAAAATTTCATTTTAAACCACAAGAATCTAAACGATGCAAAAACAACCACTTTTCACTTGTTAGCTAAATGTATGTGTCCTAATAGTGTTTTCAGCAACGTGGAACATATATATGACTGTCAACACCTCAAAAAAATATGTTTTGGTGTTTCGTGACCCTTTAAATAAGATTATTTTGCTTACCCTATCTGCACATTATTTTGCTAGTTTTAAGGAAAAACTCACTTTATTTTGACTATTTTTTGCTTGTCCCGAAATTGCTTGATTTATGAAATTTTACATAGAAACAAGACAAAAACTCCAAGTAAGAAAAGCATTTTTGCAGTGCATTCACACAAAGCATCATGAGGCATAAGAAAAAGTTGGAAATCGTATATATTTATTGTGTTTTCATTGTAGGAGTCTCTTTTATATGGTATGTGCCTTTATCTTTCATTGGCAGGATGGCATGGTGGGACTCATGTGGCTACAGATCACTGTGTTTGCCACGTGTCGACAGCGAGGGTGAAGATATGGAGCCTGATGAAGATGATCATGTCAGCTTTAGCTCCACCGATTCAGATCACACAGCCATTCGATATGTGCTGGGTGATGTAACTCATCCTCAAGCCGATCGAGAGGATGCCATCATTGTGCATTGTGTTGGTACGGCTCTACTAAATACTGTAACAGAGACGTCTCGATGACAGAAAACCATTGACGACCACATACTGCTAATTTGGCCTGATTTGAGGTATGTGTGATGCTTTTATTTTATAGATGACTCTGGACACTGGGGCCGAGGAGGATTATTTACTGCACTGGAGCTCAGATCAGACGAGCCGAGGAAGCAGTACGAGTTGGCTGGCGACATGAAAGGTGACAAATTCTTTCATGTTTGCCTGGACAGGTTTAATTCATGCTCTGCCAATGCAAACATTCTACATTGACGTCAGTATCCAGTTCACAGCTCTCTAATTTTTTCTCCTAAAAACTATTAAGAATAAATAAAGTCAAACATATCAAATCGGTAAAAGAATCATTCCTTTCAGTCAAAAAAAGCAATCGTACAATTTTAGCCTGATTTATAATAGGTAATTCATGCTTTTATTTCATATATGTAAGCTTTGTTTAAGGTGCCACAGAATTCATTGATTAAAATGTGTTCTCTGATATCTAAATAGAATGTATGTGCTTAAATAAGTGCTACATTTTTACAGAAACTGTTTTACAGGTTCGTTTTCAACCCTAGGAATTGGCCCTTATATGATATGACCGTATTTGTACTGGACATGAATATTAATGAGCTCTGCTCTAATGCTTCAGCAGCTCATGCCAGTGATTGACACTCACATACACACACAAACACACAATGTAATGTACTCTGAAATATACTTGCAAAATAATCATTCTCCAGTTGTCAAAAAGCATTTTAACAAATTAAGTAATGACAATCTTTTGTACTGAAGTGGTAGAGAGTTTTATTTTAGCTAGAATGAGTTGGATATCTTTATACCACCAGAGTAGCCTAGTTTGCTCCTGAGTTGTGATGTGGGTGAAATATTGATTAAATTATTATTATGCTCGATAAAAGGAACAGACAGAGATTTATTTGGAGTTCTATTTTGTGGGTTTTAATGTAAATGAAAACACAAATAGGAATTAATGTCAAAATATGCTTAAACAAGTTTTATGAAGTTTATTGACGTTCTTTCACTTCAGAAAAATATCAGTTGGGCTGAGCGATATGACATGATGCAAAGACGTGCGTTAAACGCTTCTATTCAGCAGTGTACTTATGTTTGTTGCCTCATTACAAACATGCTTGGCTAATGTCACAATAGACACATTAAACAAACCAAAGATACTTTTAAATAGACCTTGCGTCTCTTTGAGGTGTCATTGAATAAATTTATAATCTGTACATCCTGCATTTAGCTTTTTGCATTCTGATAAAATGTGTGAACAAACTGTGGTCATGCATGACTGCCTGATCCACAAAACAGCTCCTTTACTCTTCCTTAAAGAGCCCATATTATGGGTTTTTGAAAATGCCCTTCCATGTAGTGTGTAACACAGCTCTAAGTGAAGTGAAATATCCAGCTAAGGCTTAAATCTGTAAGTGTACAGTGTTTAAAACTATTGATTCATCTATAAGAGTCGACTCATAGTGCTTCAAACGAGTCGTCTTGATAACGAGTCATTAGGTGTTTCGCGATGACGCAGCCACGAAACACAAGCCTCGCCAGTAGTTACGCGCGCAAACCAGGGAGATTTGAAACCTGCGGCCCCGCCCACTAACACAGAAAAAACACTAGACACACACAGACGCCGCCAGTCGAATGAAGTCAAGCTGTGCTCAGATGGATAATATTGACAGTCTCTACCCAAAGATGAGTTGTGAACTGTGAAGAGTCAGTGGTTGAGGTTTATTCACTAGTGTAAGTAAGTGCGATTAAAATTGTTGCCTCGTTTAACTTGCAAATTATGTATTTATTGTGTTTTGTTACTTGTTAACCTGGTACAGTACACGCGGTTACTCTTTATATTCTCTTATCAAATGTAAGCCACGTTAAAAACGCGACGCGTGCTGCTTTGTTTACGGATTTAACGTTAAAGGCTTTTGTGAGCTCGCGTTCCACTGCCGTTTGTCGTTGCTATGGTGATCGTAAGCTAGGAGACAGGAGACTCGCGTCGCTTTCCCTAGTTCTTCTGAGGAGCGTTGTGTGTGTGTGTGTGAGAGAGAGAGAGAGAGAGAGAGACGCGCGTCGCTTTCCCTAGTTCTTCTGAGGAGCGTTGTGTGTGTGTGTGTGTGAGAGAGAGAGAGAGGCTAGGAGACTCGCGTCGATCTCCCCAGTTCTTCTGAGGAGGGTTGTGTGTGTGTGTGTGTGTGTGAAAAAAGCCTTACACTATGAAGCGCGTGTGCACTGTGACTACTTTTATATAGTTGATTACCAGCTGGGCATTTCACTCTGTCTCGTGCTGAAGCCTGTCACTGTCGACCAATCGCAGCAGGCTGTCATCGGTCCAATCAGCGCAGATTAGCTTCGCGCTGAGGAGGGGTTTGGGAACAAATGAATCGCTGAACGATTCATATGGGAGTCGTTGGGATAATTAGGTAAAAATAAATGCAGATTATAAGACCATAAAAGTGTTTTATGACCTTGCATGCATATTAGACTGTTGTTGGAGACCCTTACAACCTAAATATGACCCTATTTCATGTATAATATGGGCTCTTCAAACTCTGTCCCGTTTTCAAAATAAGAGTCTTGCAAACATGGCAGGTATAATAGAGTGTATGCACAGCTAGTGTTTCTTCTCATACCGATAAACTTTTAGTGAACGGTTAATGTGACTTTTTTATTTTATTTTATACAGTTCCTTTTACAGCAGTGGTGTTGTAATGTAATACAATCAGTTAAACAGACTTCAGCATTTATTTAGTTCTTCCAGCGTAAAACGAGATGAAAAGCCCCTACACGCACGTGCCCATCAGGATTAAGCAGGCTAGCGCAGAAACTCCATTGAAAATACTGGAGTAAAATAAATGTTCATATTTTAAAGGCATGGCGCGGGAAAATGGAATTTATTGCAGTGCTTCTTGTACAATCAGAGACCCACTTTATATTGTATATCAATCAGGCAGGAGAGATTGTTGATTTTTAAAGAAAATAGACCTTAAATGTGTCGATTTTGTAACTGCATACAGTTCACCAGAAGTGCTTGACCCAGGTTACTGCAAAATTAAAAGTCCTTCTTCATATACTCTATACCTTTAGATAAACGTAAAATAAGGAGAAAACATTATCATTGTTGTAATCTCCCTGTTTTCCAAACCACCAGAGTCTGTTTAGTTTCGATTGACCTGTGTTTTATCAGGATTTTGCACAATGTATATTATTTGCATTTGAGATAAAGCAGCTTACTGTAAATATGAGTGCTTTTGCATAGTAGCATACTGTACTGTTCTGGGTTGTTTACAATAATGTATGATCCTGTTTAATTGTTAAATCAGACTTTCTTGGTTAAAATGGCACAAAGGCAGCTTTAGGTCATAGAAATGAATTCCATTTTAAAGTATAATGTTCGCATAGAAATAAGTATTTAAAACTAAAAGAATATTTATCATTGTATTGTATTTTTCATCAAACAAATGCAGTCTTGATAAGCAAAACTTCAGCAATATATTATAATAATATCTTATAAATATCAGATTTCATTTAATCTTATACATTTAACAACGTCATGAAACTATTCATGTATTTAACTGTTAGTTAGTGTTTCATGATTACAAAAGTAATCTAAGTATATAAATGTGTCCAACATTAGCATGAGTTTAATAAACAATTACCAGTAAATTTAAAAATTGACATATTAATGATTGCTTGTTAATTACCAATTAAAATGTAAGGGCAGTAAACAGCATAAATGGCATGACAATGGTGTGTTTCAGACCTAGAGCTGGGAAGTGTTCTGCTTTTTCCTATTGATGACAAACAGTCGAGGCTCTGTGGAAGAGATTACGTAAGTCAGCAAGCTGTTTGTGTCTTTAATCTACTGCTTTTAATTAAATTCAGTCATTAATTTAGTTAATCATTTTATGCCTCCTGTCTCCCTAGCTGGCACTCATAGTTGCCCAGCAGAGGGATAAAGCCAACAAGTTGTCAGGCATTCGGCTCACTGCCTTGGATGAAGGCCTCAAGAAGATCTACAGAGCTGCCAAACAAAAGAAGGGTACTCTGAGCTCTTTTCTGTTTCTTCTAAACTGGTTGCAATGACATGGCTTCTCATATTAATCTTATTATTATTTTTTTTTAAATAAATAAATGACTAGAAGTCGAAATCTATTAATATGTGAAGTATATCTGCCATTCAATTACACATCAGTGCAGCAAGCCTGTTTAAAAACACAAATACGATACACGCCACTTCAGTGCAGTAGAGGATTGATAGGATTGTTTGAAGGAGGTAGATTCATTTCAAAACTTAAAGGGTCACGCTGCTAAAAAACAATTACAGGACTCTTACATTTTATTGGGAAATGGAAATTGCTTTTTTTCCTGTACTTTTTCTTTTTTCTCGTACTACTGGTTTGAAACAGACTATAAAAAGCAATGCTGAAGGAGTGTCATGAAATATTTATTAATATTTGTTTAAAATTGATTCAGAATATTGATTTTTGCCATCTGATTTTGACAATTCCTACACATTTATTCAAGAGAAAGAGCTGGTTTCTCAAAACCCACGTAGTCTGTATTTTAATTTTCGTCTGCAGATTTCAGAAGCGTCTAAAGCCTCGGTCAGATCACACGATTTTTATTGTCTGTTACAAAAATCAGATTATGCGAATATTTTTTTATTCATTTATTATTTTTATTTTATTTTTAAATTATATTCTTGATAAAATCTTGACTTGTCACGTGTAACAAATGTTCCAGACTACCCGTTCCTTCATGATCAGTCATCCTGTGACGTCTACGACGAGCGTTATTTCCCAAAGCAGTCACAAGTGTTGCTATAATGATATTTCTTATCTCAATTAAAACATTTTTTTTAATCTTATTTCAATCTCAATAAACACTGATGCTTGCTGACAACTAAAAACTACATTATTTAAGGGCATTCATTACAACATAGATAGGATCAAACTTATGATTCTTTTTAATATTAAGAAATTTTCTTTGAAATCTAAATATATATTTTCCTGCCATGGGTTTCTTATTAAACAGCTCCCTCGCCTGAACTTTCTGTGAGTGAGATGGAGAAAATGAAAGCACATCAGTAGCAGCATGGAAAAATCAGATGCTCAAGACGTGATCTTTAAAATAATGACATATTAAAAAAATAGCAAATGTATAACTGAGATTTGTGATACAATCACAGTAAAGCATTCATTAAATCCTTATTTTCCTCAGAGCGAAACAAATCATCCACCCGTATAGTTGAGTAGTGGAGGTGCACAAACAAAAATATAATTTGTATATTTTTCTTGGAAAAATATCTTTTTGAAATAACTCAATTTGAATGTATCTTTTGTTGGTCAGTTTTCTATAAACAAGAATATTTTGAAAATATTTGAGGTGCTTCAAAACAAGTCCGCTATATGCACCAAAACACAAATTGCTGTGAGATTGTGTTGGTTTGTCAAATAATATAATAATCTAACCTAAATAAAATTAAAGTGAAATATTCACAGTTTCAGAGAAGCCTATATTAACCTGTTTTCACTGTTAATGATAAAATTTGAATAAGCAGGAAATGCTTTTGCAATGTATTCGCAGCACTGAACATGTTCCCAGATTACCTTGGAGGAACAAACTCTGTTGGAAGGATGAGAGAACTCAGAAACTCATTGTGAGAATAAAAATACCTGCATGTTTGTGCCAGTCTGTCAGATAAAATTGCTTAAAACACCTTAATATTTTAGAAAAGAATCCTATCTCTTCGTGACCCACCCATAAGTAAATATGACTACTTTTTGATTACCTGACTAGCGCATTAACGGCAGCACCCGCTGATATAACCGAGAAATTATGTGCTCCTATTGCTCCTAGTGTCGCAGTGTTGCAGGCATGGTATCAGTTGTCGTGAACAATGTCATATTACACAAGAAGAAACGATTGAATTTTGTGTCACGACGCCGATTTTCGTTTACGAATCCCCATGACACCCTATGTCAAGGAAATCATAGCGAAATCGTGACAATGTCATGTGATCTGACCGGGGCTTAAGTAGGAATGCATGTGATGTTAAGGGCTGCCAGTTTAACAGTCTGTTAATTCTTTTAGAGGTCATTCAAACATTTGCATTTCACTGTGTTTCCTCTTTTTTTTTTCTACAGTATGTAAACATGCTATATGGATGTGTTTATCGTTGTGTTTCTATTTCACACATTATATTCCGATTTAAAACCTCATCACTCAATTTAAAAGCATGAGTGTGGGCTTTGGTTAACCTCATTGTGTTTTATCCCATAGCAAGTGTCCATCTGCCTAGGATTGGTCATTCCACTAAAGGCTTCAACTGGTACGGTACAGAGAGACTCATTCGCAAGCACCTGGCCACCAGAGGAATCTACACATCTATGTATCCTACTGCAGAAGTATTGCAAATGTTTGTCCTATTCTGGCTAGATGTGTCAATAGAAAATTGTTTGTTCATTAGGAATGCACTAATGTAGACATTTTGGTTAGTATTGAACATAGAGCTGTGCAATACTGTAAATATGAGATGGATACTTCCCCTCAGTAACAAAAAAAAAAAGATACACTTCCAAAAAGAACAGAGAATAGCAAGTCACGTTTATATCGATAGCACTTTATATAATGCAGATTGTGACAGCAGTTTTATATACAATTTTAAGCAAAACTTTGGGCACCCCTGATCATTTTCAGAATTGCAAGCCATAATCTGCTGGCCTTTCAAATCAGCAATTTAATTAGGATATATTTTATACCCTAGGGAAAAGGCAACATTTCAGTTCTGACATAACACTTATTTAATCAACAGATGCAATGTAATTTAAATCATAACAAAAACCGACAGGTGCAAACATTTGGGCATCCCAACAGAATAATGACATCAGTTTTTTGTAGTCACCTTTTGCTGAAAAAACAGCCTGTAGACACTTCTTTTAGCCAAGGATAAGTCTCCAAATTTTTTGCTGAAGGCATTTCGGACCATTCTTCCTTGCAAAATTTCTCCAGTTCAGTCAAGTTTGCGAGTGTGAATGGCCATTTTCAAATCCATCCAAAGATTTTCGATGATGTTCAGGTTAGGGGACTGGGATGGCCATTCTAGAGCATTGTCTGAGCATGAATTCCTTGATAGATCTGCAACTGTGCTTTGGATCATGAGTCACTCATATCAATTCTGTGTTGTAATCAATCAGCATTAAGTTACTACAGGTTTTGAAATCCACAAAAAGAGAGGGTGCCCAGACTTCTGCACAGCCTATTTTTTCAGTTTCAATTAAATTTCAAACATCTCAACACTTCTACACTACAGATTTCTATCTGAAAAACATGGCATATCACTGCAATCTTCTCTTATAAAGAAAGAACACATTACTATGCAGCCACAGAGGGGTGCCCAAACTTTTGCATAAAACTGTATGTTTATTAATTTGAAGAGTTCAGATACAAAACCTCTAAGTGCCATCAAAAATTAGCATTTTTCTCAGCCACCTTTTTTATGTTGAGTTATTTCACTTTAAAGACCATGAAGGGGACTTATTCTTTGCGATTAAAAGTGATTATTATTTAACCTACACTCAGGAGCTTGATAAAATGCTCATTTTAGAAGAAAATTTCAGATGGAATTTAGAGGTTTTTGCATCTAAACTCTTCATTTTCAGATATTACAAACATAGCATCAAAACAAGAATAAAACGGTGTAAAAAAAGGTATAGGAAAACACTATACTTTGGCTCACCACTCCATTAAGTCAAACTGAGAATGAAATCAAATGAGGAATAACTACATATTTATACTTCAATATGTTTGACCTATTTAAACCTTGTTAAACAACCACTCTAACAAGTATAGAGGATATATTGAAGCCCATACAGGTACATATCAAAACGGATCCCACTGAAAGAAAATGGAAGCACAGGTTAAATATTCCAGTTATTTGATGCTTATTAAAGTATAACCCTATGCCATAATTTTTTTGTTGTGTTCTTTTGTGGCAAAGTTTTTTTTTTTGTCACGTTTATTTATTCATCATTTTATAAAATGTGTCCTTTAAAGAAATTAGATTTGCAGTATTAAATCTGAAAACAGTGTCAGTGTATGTTTCAAATGAAATTACAACTTAATTTTGTTAACTTACGTCATAAAAACAGATCATAGTTGCTTCCAAGATTTTTACCAGCCAGAGCAACTTTTGGAAAGTTTGCTTTTGGAAATCAGTTTACAGCCAAATTCACTTTGGCTTGATTTCATCTGAAACTATTCTCCAGTTGTACAGAACATAAAATGAGGCATTTAGAAACAGAAACAGAAATAGATATATTCTTTTATCCTTGACTCGTTATTCAGTTACTACTACAGACGAGGATCTTCACAAACTACAGTGTCTTCCACTGCTAGCACCACCACTCCATCAAGCTCAAAGCCTGCAGCATCCTCACCATCTGAGTCCCCGCACTCCTCCAGTCCTCCGGCTAACCGAGAAGGTCTTTCAAAGTCAGCAGAACTCTCCACTACATCACATGAAGGTCCGGGTGCTCCAGGGTTGGCTGACTTCATGAGAGGCGTTCATGTCTACTTTTATAACATGGCTGCTACCGAGAAGAAGCAACTAACCCGCTATCTTATCACATATCCTTTAACATTCCTGCACATCGAAACAATGCTGCCATGGACAGGCAGTAGCTTTTCTTTGAAAATGTGTTTGTTTTTTTTAATGGTATTTTTGGGACATCATGTGAAGTATCTTGAGTCAGTTGAGTAACAGTAACTTCCTAAAGCATGGGAGAAACTTCACTTGGCTTCATTTTGATTGATTTTGAAAGAGTTATAGTAATCTGGGTGATGCAGTGGGTAACACTGTTGCCTCACAGCAAGATGGTCACTGGTTCGAGTCCTGGCTGGTCCAGTTGTCATTTCTGTGTGTGGTGAATTGGGTAATCTAAACTGTCCATAGTGTATGTTTGTATGTCCTGGTCCTCTTGGTTGGGAGTTGAGCGTTGGGCTAACAACCCACCTTGTAAAAATTAGATGTTACGAAACACAAACATCATGCAGCTAAATGTCAACTTCGATATAAACGACCCTTTGAGTAAGTATAGTAATCTGCTTTTGCTTAGTTCAGGGGTGCCCAAACTCGATCCTGGAGGGCCGGTGTCCTGCAAAGTTTAGTTCCAACCCCAATCAGACACACCTGGGTTAGCTAATCAAGCTCTAACTAGGCTTTGGAGCTGTGCTTAGGCAAGTTGGAGCTAAAATTTGCAAGACACTGGTTCTCCAGGAACGAGTTTGGACACCCCTAGCTTAGTTAAAAGTATCGATATGAAATGACTGTGAATTGGCAGTAATAAGTAAGTGTAGATTATCTACGTTTTTTTTTTTTTTTTTTACAAAATGCACATTATCACTCAATGTTTGGATCTGCTGACTAACTCCATGAATGTGGACAAGAATTCTGTGACTGTAGCATGTTCACATAAACAAAAAACAGTTCAATCTATGGCAATGAACATGATCGGAGAATCCACTAGCATTCTAACATACAATGTGTTATAACTGGAATTTAATTACGTGCGCACAAACCAAATATGGGTCAAAAGATTGACAAGTGCAGTAGTAAATCAAATGGCTTTTGGGGGAACGAAAGAGAAGGTTCCTTTTACTTAGCAGAACCAGATGAACAATATCCTGAAAAGAGTCTGAATTCTAATCAAATATAATCGCCTTGATCGTAGATTTTATTTAGGTTTTACTATGATTTTGTAAATGGTGATCAGCTGTCAAATATTCTTAAAAGTCTGTGTGAACCAGCAGTTGCTGAGACTTTTATTTCAGTATGTTGATGTACTTCCAACTATAATATTGGGTAGGGACTGGGCAGTCTTTTGCACATCATTCCCTCATAGTTAACTAGCGGTAAGTGGGGTGTGGTTAAGTATATTAATATACAGTTACTATGGAAGTCCCCAGGTTGACGTTAACAGAAGGACTGCTTCTCCAATTACAGAAGCAAATTTTCAGACTTTCTTTGAGGATAACCTTAACAAAGCTTAACTTTGTTTTCAGTGCATTAACTTGCAATTATTAATTATTCACCTTAAAGAAAACAATATGAGCTAGCAAAATAAACATTGTAAATTTTGATTCACTGCAAACTTTAATGTGGAAGACACTGGCTGCATCCGAAATCGCCTACTACTTAGTAGGTACTGCATTTGAATTTAAATGTACTGCTCAGCCATTAGATAAGTACATTCAATACAGTATGAATGGAATTCAGACATACTACATCCTCCATTTTGTCATCACATGACCTAACTCAGGTGCGTCAATTCACTCCCACTCATAAATTCTCTCGCGATGCATAATGGGATAGCTTAGCTTCCATCGGATGCACACTTCAGAATCTTGCCAGAAGTAGTAGGTCATCTGGGTACTTCTCACATTCTGTTTTTCAAATTCTATGAATTCGGACAAACTACTCGGCTCGCACACCATTTTTTAGTATACTACATAGTGTAGAAGTATATGATTTTGGACACAGCTACTGTCTTTGTGTGACTTCATACATTTGCAGAAAACACAT
This sequence comes from Danio aesculapii, assembly GCF_903798145.1. NCBI lineage: Eukaryota > Metazoa > Chordata > Actinopteri > Cypriniformes > Danionidae > Danio > Danio aesculapii. Next base: position 39,340,309 of record NC_079440.1, read on the forward strand.
AGGCAGAGTACAGTGACTTAAAAAGCAGGGATCAAAAATCCAGTTGAGCTTAAGATTGTTTTTGTAGATAATCTACACTACAAAAATGCTGATTACCAGTGGTCCCAACCTGTAATTCATTTGGCTGGACAACTAAAAATGTTTTAGTCATTTTTTAAGTTTTTACACTGTAAAAAATGCTGGGTTCACACAATCCTTACATGTTGTCCCAACACAAATCGATTAAATTAACTTAATAGTTTTTACAAATTTAAGAGGATTGAACATAAAACAATTAAGTTGTCCCAAAAAAACCTTATGAATTGTTGTTTTAAACTAATTTTAAATTATTATTAAATAAGTATTTTAAAATATTTGAACAAGCATCAAGTCATTTTTTGAGTGTACCTTTGTTGGGCAGAATGATGAACCTCCAATAAAGCTGAACAAGCTTACTGACACAAACATATCCTTAACATTTCTGCACATATGATGGTGATGAAGAGGATCTCATGAGCTCACATGTCACTCATATTGTCGGAGAGATAGAAAGTCCAGTCCATGAACAGGTACATTCATAATGCTAATATTTAACGATACTAAACTGTTAGCATTAGATTTGGCAACAGAAATATGCCATGCTTTGTATTCCCTTTTTTTCCACCATTTTCTTTCTTTTCAGGAGCTCCAAGATCTATTGCATCAGTACCCTCAGGCCCTCCTTGTAAAGAAAAACTGGCTGGAGTCTTGCTTTGCCAGCCAACGGAAAGTCAGTGTGTCTAAATATGTAATTAGGTTGACTTGACAAAGCTCCTGCTGCATTTCTTCAAAGAGACTGATCACATCAGATCGCCTTGGGTTAATTCACAATCGCATCTAGTGTCTGTTTGGGGTTTGAAATGAACTGATCTGTTCTTGTACATCCAGTTATGGTGAAATAGCATCAAGAGGTTTGTCGTAGTAGTAATCAAACAATGAAGCAATGCTCTCTTTTTAATGAGAAACAACAACACTGTAGAGACTTTGCAGTAAACTCTGATGCATATACTCTCGTCATACACTTTTCTGTTTGTGTAGTGAGTGACTGTAAAATGCGTACATGATTTCACATAATAACCAGGTCTTGGTTATTGGTTGACTGCATTATTTTAATAGTCAGTTCACTGTATTTTTATTGTTAAAATAAAAGTGTAAATTGTCTAATGCACTATAAAAACACTAAATATATAATTGATCGAATGTGTTAAATTGGGACCGGGAAAAAAACAGAAATACAACAAATCTACCATGCATAGTTTTAAAAAGACAACCCTACTGAAAAAAAAAAACAGCCTAAACCAGCCTATACTGGTCAGGCTGGTTTTACCTGTTCACCCAAGCTGGTTTGTTAGGCTGATTTTAGAGGGGTTTTGGCCACTTTTTAGCTGGTCTTAGTTGGTCAAACTACTTTTAGCTTGTCAGGCTGGTCTTAGCTGGTCAGACTGGCAGGTCTTAGGTGGTTTTAGCTGGTCAGGCTGGCTGGTTATGACTGGTCTTAGCTGGACAGGCTGGCTGGTCTTAGACTGGGAGACTAGCTAAAACCAACTTGGCCAGGCTGAGAGATCAGATAAAACCAGCTTGACTAGGCTGAGAGATCAGATAAAACAAGCTTGACCAGGCTGGGAGATCAGCTAAAACTAGCTTGGCCAGGCTGGGAGACCAGCTAAAACCAGCTACTTCCAGCTCAAACCAGTTAAGACCAGCCAACCAATATAGGCTGGTTTTTTCGCCCTTTTTTGTCAGCAGGGTAATCAAACATATTGAGTAAAAGCTGTTAATTCAGTGTCAGATCTCGGATGTTGGTTTTACTTAGAAAAAGCATAGCTCTGCAAACCAAACCACAGATGTCTATGATAATGCATGTCTCTTTCTGGAAGTTTTATTGCAGGTTTTTTTTTTATTATAATAAAAATGAAACCAAATAAATTCTAATGTATTTTGTTTATTGACTATTTTTGTTGTAAACAAAGATTGATTTGTCATTTTAGATAAACTTTAGTCTTTTTTTTTTTCCTCTCTTTGGTCAAAGTCCTTGATTTTATTCATCTACAGCAATACATTTTTATTATATTATTCTGTTAACTAACACATTATTATTTGATTCATTGAGCATTATACCAGTGTTTTTACCTCACCACAGTTGCACTCAGTTGTGCCATGTAGTCACTTTGTGAATCAGTTCGTTAGAATCATTCAAAGGAATCGAAAGAAAGATTCGATCATAAGGTTCAACCACGCAAACAAGTGCTGTAGGTGGAGAATGTCCTTTCGGGGAACTGGGTTTGTCGTGTGACTGCAGGTGTTGAGAAACTTTCAAACAGATTCTACTTTAGAGTACAACGGCTTCTAAACACGACATAATGTCCCGAGCGGTTTTGTTTACTAGTGTTAGACCTTGACCGGAGTTAAATCCTCACTAAATCTGACTACAGGTAAGCATGTGTTTTATGTGGGTAATGTCAGCGAATGTACAGTATAGACCTCAGTTTTATGTTTCGAATACAGTAACTTACATTAGGTTTATGTTTATAAGTCATAAATAAGTGCTGGGTTTATACATTTGTTGTATTTAAGCTAATGATATTTTCTAAATAAAAAATAAATACTTTTGGAAGGTGTTAACATTTGCTTCTGTCGCAGTGTTTACCTGAGTGAAGTAAGTTATGCCATGAGCCCCGCGGCGCTCACATTTTTACTGCATGAACTAGCACGAGGCGACTTAAACACCAGTACTTTATTTGTTAAAGTTAAACTTTTCTTTATGCTTTTGTCATTAAACCGTCAATCTACTATACAACAAGTCAGGTAACGTGACATAACTGTTTTCTCGAGTTACATGAAGAGATTATGAATATGGTTGTATTAGTACGATCTCTGAGACACTTTTTGCTTGGCATGTCTCATTTTGGTTTCCATTACATTCTGAGGTGTTTTCCACTGCTGTAAAAGTGTGGACTGATATATCATACTGTAAGTTGAGAGAAAACGTTTGATACAAAAAAAAGAAAAGAAAATCCCCTTAGCATAATTGTGGGTTTCTGTGTTTCAGATCTAAAGGTTGCCACTTTTCTTCAATCTAACAGTATGGATCATGATCAGTCAAGGATAGTTGTATTTATGTTTTATTAATCACTTGTTGCAGATTTGTGTGCTGGCTGGGGATATGAAATGGCTCCAGCTCTTCTATATTAAACACAAGGATGATGCTTTCCTTGCATAGCTTAGGAAATAGGTAACGTATACATTCCACACCAAGAATAAAGGATTTATAAACGTTTGATCAAACATGCATTTATAGTTAGTTAGTTAGTTAATTATGTATTACCTGTGAATATTCATACAGCCTTAGGAAATATTTGGGGGGGGAAGGAAAATGTTTTGGCAACACATTACAAGTGTCTTAAATTTAGAAGAGTTAAAAAAAAGGTGGAAAATATAAATATATATTGTCTTATTTTAACATAAATATCAGTTAACCAGGAACACGGTGGCTCAGTGGTCAGCACTTTCACCTCACAGCAAGAAGGTTACTGGTTTTGAGTTTGCATGTGTGCAAATTCGTTTTGGCTGTAGTGTAAAAGTATTTCCCATAAGGGCATCTGCTGTATAAAAACAAATGCCAGAGTAATTGGTGGTTTATTCCGCTGTGGCGACCCCTGATAAATCAGGGACTGTATGAACTATTTTCTAAAAACAAAACTCAACAATAAGTATTTTAACTGGAATTTATTATTTCATTATAATTACATTGTTATTATAACAGCCATTGTTTTAAATATTAATAATCACATTTGAATTGTCAGTTTTGAATGTTTCACACTAAAAACAAAACAAGATCAAAGTACAGATAATATTTTCATAAGACGTTTACAATACAAAGGTCATAAAACTAGCGAATGGCCTGAAACTCCCACTGTCTTTATTTTTGCACATTGTTAATTCAGACATGTTGATATATATATATTTTTTAATAATTCGGGAAACAGTGGTTTCATTTTTTTTAAAGCCTTACAAAGGTTGTTTGACTGTAACCCATTTCCATTTTAATTAAATAACAATAAATCTGCAAGCTACAACAATCTCATCGGTATGTTGCTTTTTTAAGCTCAGTCTTTAAAACAGACACTAATGGATTGCATCGCAGTTGATTGTAAAAACTCTTCAAATGTCATTTTTTCATAACTGAATTTGTCACATCTAGGTATATTTCTCCATTTGCCCACTACGCTCAACAATCCCTCAACTTTCCAGAAGAGAACGACGAGACTATGGATAAAATCAATACTAAAGACTCAGTCTGTGACTCCACCGATTCTCAACATTCTCACGCCGGGTGTTGCATGTCTGGCAGTGAGTCCTCTCTCAGCACTCAGGCTGACTTCGTAAATATCTGCAGTGACCGAAAGACCAACTACAGACCTACACAGACCAACTACAGCCCTTACCAGCCTCCATTAGGTCTACCCTCTGGGTACAATCCCCAGACGCCCTTTCCCAGCCAGACAGAAGCATGTCTGAGCACCTTTGAGCCACACAAAGGAGACCTGCCTCACTCGGTGGGCAGCAGTTTGGTCGAATACCCTAGTGGAAACCCCCCCTCTTGTTTGGTGTCTGGAAATTACTCCAATTATTCTGGTAATTCTTGCTACTCCTGCTCTCCAGACAGACACAGTGTTGGAGACGGAAGTCTCGAACAGCCACGTTCATTACACTCTATTCCTACTGCGTTCACGGCTCACAGTTACTGCCTGCCTCCGCACCTTCATGGGCCGCCCTGCATCAGTCATTACCCCGCGGATATATGTCAGATGGATCAAGTCTCTCATTACAGGCCGCATTACCGCATGCCTCATTGGCCTTCTCGTAAGTTGTGGTTCTTCATTCTAATTCCATATCTGATATGAATGACTCATGATGTTTCTCTATTTTCCTTGGAACAATTGTTGGTCAAGACTATAAAAACAATGAATAATGGCAATATTTAAAAGTCTGTTCTCTAAACGGGATAGTCTACCCCAAATTTACCCCAATTTAAATTCGATCATACAGTTTTATTTATTTATTTTTTCATTTGAACATGAAAAGATGATGTTTTGAAGAATGCTTGGAGAAGGTCCTTGTGAAATTTTAAGTCAACATGATGAACAATGGCAACATTCAAAGGTCATTCTCTTAATTGTTTTCAACCGAAAATGAAAGGGGACCTATTGTGTACCTTGTACAAGATGTCAAATAAGTCTCTGATGTCCCTAGAGTGTGTATAGGAAGAAATATACCCCACAAATGATAGTTTATCACTCTTTGAAACTGCCCCTTTTAGGTTTTAATTCAAATTGTGCCATTTGTCGCTTTAAATCCAGTGTTGCCAACTATTTTCCATAAAAAGCTCTGCCCAAAAAGTTGCTAAATATAACGTCATTCGTCAATTTACATATTACTGACGTCATCACGTTCAACGCTTTGTGCAGTATGCATGTCAATTAAACTAAATTTATTGCTCTTTGAATACAGTATTTCAGTATCAATGTGTAGTGAATTTGCAGTAATCTCTCAGACGTAATAAACTCGTACAAGTTCTGAAACTCACTAAAATATCTGGGAACAAGAAAAAAAAATGATCAAATTAAATATTTAAATTTTAAAGAAAGGAGAAGCAGATCAGTTTGTACCAGGGAAATACCTCACACTCACGGTGCTAAATCATTTGCCGTCGCTACGCAGAAGGGTGATCTGCTCTCAGCCTGCAGGTGGGAGAGACTGCTGTACAAGGACTGGGACTCTCCACATTCATAATGCTTAGTTGCTGATAGTGGTGTAAAGGATCACAAATCTCACGGTTTAGATCACACTACGGTTATTGTGTCACAGATCGGACCATTTTTTAGTTCAGCGAAAAAAGGAGGAGACAAATGTAATTTGCTTTCCATTTTCGCAAAAATATTACAGCAAAACCCATTGGTTTTAACCAACAGAACTTAGAAGCTGTTTTAATTAAATTTTAATAAAAAATTAAAATCAAGAAAGAACCATCTGAAAAAAAGGAAAATATTCAATACGAAAAATGATCTTTGCTACTGTTGCTGATAATGCCAAATATAGGAATCTAACATTACAACATATCATAATATTTTAAATTAATGACTCAACAATGCACACATTAAACTTCATGTTTTATTATAGGTGTATCATTCTTGAAAACCTATTCAGTGACATAATTTTGATGGTTGTTTGTCGTCACCCATTGGTTACACAATGTAATAGCTACAACATTCACCAGGGTCAAGTTCCATTAAACAGTGATTTTAATTTCATACCATTAACATCGGTGTTTATATCAGCCATGATCCGTTACGCCCCTTTTGCTTTCCCACTCTGATAACATGGATGGCTGAGGGGTGCCGCGGACAAAGGACGAAAGTGAAGAGCGGGGGGTTGTCGCGGACGAAAGTGAAGAGGGTTAGGGAGTTGCAAGTGAACAGCGGACAGGGGAGGAGGGCGGTTGAGGAGGGGGATCGGTAAAATCAGGTGCCGGATCAGATTTCAGATGTTTCGGATCCGGGGTGTTCCGGCACAAATTAAGCACTGGTTACACCACTTATTAAACAGATTTTCGCAAAAAAGGCCCTTTAAAATTCTGTCATCATATACTCCCCTCCAGTTTTTTACACTGTGGAATATTTTTGTAATAAATGTTGCTATTGATTGACTTCACTATCAAAAATATATAATAATAATTAATAATATGATATTATTATAAACTAATTATAATTATTATTAATATTAATATTTTTTGCAGGCTACCAACGTTCTTCAAAATATATTATTTTGTGTTTAACTGAAAAAAAAATAGATCATAAAGGTTTAGAACCACTTGAGGCAGTAAATGATGAGTAAATCTTCATTTTTGGGGTGAACTGTTCTTTTAAAATGTCCTCATACAGCATGTGTTGAAGTTTTTAATAAACCCTAAGGCAATTTTCCAACCTGATTAAATTTGTGCTATTATACTGTCAGGTTGAGCAACTGATTTCATTTTTAACATGTAAAACTAATCTTAGTGGCAGAATTAAGATTAAGATTTAGATATAGTTTAGAAAAAAATTCACAGAGTTGCATCATTTTTCTGTGCGGCGTTTTAGTGGAAAAACCTACTTTTTATTCACCGACCATGCACAGTCCGCTTTAGATAAAAGTTAAATATATTGCAATAGCTGAACCATATTTGAAATGGTCATTTTTTTGTTCTTTTTTTTACAAGCTACAAACACTTTTACATAAGCCCCGGTGTCTTTAAAATGACCTCGTACTGTACGCATTGAGGTTTTAAATCAAGCCTTAGGGTATTATCCAACACGGTTCAATTTGTGCAATTATATTGTCAGACTGAGTGACTGGTTTTCATTTTAAAAATAAGATTCACATTGGTGGCTGAAGATTAAGATTTAGATAAACCTGAATGAATTGACAGTTGCTTCATTTTTTGTGTGTGCAGTACTTCAGGGCAGAACCTGACATATTATTCATTAACCATGCGCAAGTATACATAAAAGTTAAATGTACTGTAATAGCTGAAACATGTTTGAAAAAGTCTTTTATCTTTTTGTGCTAAACATACTCCGCATAAAAACTAAAAAACCATTTCAAACATAATCCTCACTTGTATGACACTCATTTGCATAAAGAAACACAACACAACATGAAATTCATGTTGTAATAAACAAATTATATAGCTTCCCTTCCAATGATAGTTTGACTCTCAGGGACTCTCAGTTTGCTGCTTTCAATGTGCATTTAAAAATTACTCTTATTTTACTGTTTTGTTATTTTAATTAACTGTATTCATTTTTAAAGGATTAATTTATTTGTTTTAAACTCTTAAGTAATTTTCTGTTATAATATTATATTTAAAAACATTTTTAAAAATAGAATTCATTTAGTAAAAGTTATAAGTATGTCTGAATATGTCCATTTGGTATTTTCATTTATGTTTCAGCTATTATATTGATAACTAGTATTCCTATTCCTCCATGATTGTTTGACACAGTTAATGTTGAGCTGTGTTGCCCACAAAAATGTTTTGTAAGAGATTCACAAGTTTACATTTGTATTATGGCAGCTATAATTCCTCAAATTATGTAAAAATGAGTCGTAAAACGAATGACTGTTTAACACAAAGGTTTTTTTCAACACATTTCTTAACATAATAGTTTTAATAACTCATTTCCAATAACTGATAGGTACTTTACTAGATATTTTTGAAGATACTAGTATTTAGCTTAAAGTGACATTTAAAAGCTTAACTAGATTAATTAGGCTAACTAGGCAGGTTAGTGTAATTAGGCAAGTTATTGTATAAGGATGATTTGTTCTTGGTGTTTCGATTTGCAGACAATCGGGAAAAAAATGCTCAAGGGGCTAATAATAATAACCTTAAAATAGTTTTTTAAAAAATGTAAAAATGCTTATATTCTAGGTGAAATCAAACAAATAAGTATTTTTCCAGAAGAAAAAATATTATCAGACATACTGTGAAAAATCCCTTGCTCTGTTAAACATCATTTGGGAAATATTTGTTAAAGAAAACAAATACAAAGTAGGGCTAATAATATTGAATTCAACTGTACTGTATGTATTTTTTACTTTAATCATTTAGGATGATTTTATTTGGGAGCTTTCAGATTATGACAAAACTTTTCAAACTGTATGCAGATAATTATCTCACTTAATTATTTCATGTCTGACAGGCCCTGAAAACAGCAGACAGTCAGCGTCAGAGTTCACTCATAGGTAACATAATGGTTATTGATGTGTTGAATGGTTTGTTCTTGATTTCACATTCTGTTGATTTTCTGTGATGCATTAAACTTGTTTTTCTGAGGTATTTTTAAGCATCACTCTTATGTCCCACAGTGGCTACAGCTCTCCTCACCATGGAGCTAAACTAACCCCAAACACAGCTCCTCTTTCCCTGGAGCAGAGTAAGTAAACATACTATTGTTGAGCATGTGGAATTTCAGTAGGATGTGTGCCAGTAAGCTTAGACTAAAATAATAAGGAAGAAAAAAGCCGGTGTCTCCTGTCAATATATATTCTTCTTCGAAGTCAAACCTGATTATTATGTACAATATCTCTGTCACACTTTATAAATTTATTCAAAACTAATGTAAAAAAGACTGTCAGTAGTCATCTAAATAGAAACATTTTTATTCAACTTAATTCAATTCACCTTTATTTGTATAGCGCTTATACAATGTAGATTGTGTCAAAGCAGCTTCACATAAAAGGTCATAGTAAATAGGAACAGTGTAGTTCAGTTTGTAGTGTTTAAGTTCAGTTCAGTTGAGCTCAGTTCAGTGTGGTTTAATAATCACTACTGAGAGTCCAAATACTGAAGAGCAAATCCAACGATGCGCAGCTCAAATAGATCCTGAACCATGCAAGCTAGAGGCAACAGCGGAGAGGGAAACAAAAAAAAAACTTCACTAAAGGCGGAAGTGAAGAAAAAGAACCTTGAGAGAAACCAGACTCAGTTGGGCACGACCATTTTAATTTCTCCGCTGGCCAAACGTCTTTTGCAGAGCTGTAGTCTCAGTGGCGGAGGCTGGAAGCTGGCCTCAGCGAAGACTCATTATGAGCATTGTATGTCCCCCTTACTCCATGACATGTCCATTTAACCCCTTTGTGCCCAAATTTTTAAAAATGATTTCATGCATGTAGCTTTGTTAATAGTGGCCTATATGAACATTTTTTAATTTATTTTATCCATGTTTTTTATTTTTTTTTCAAGATAATCGTATTAGAATATGCAGCAACTGTAGTTGCCGGTGGGCAAATATGTTGCAAGAACCCTTCAATGTAAAATTTGCATAGGAGGAGAACATTTGTCATTCTAACTCAAAATAACTGCTTTTAACAGATCAATTCATATCAATAAATGCATTTATTATGTTTAAAATTAGAAAACCATTTGATATGACCCCCCTGAAAATTATCTATCATTTAATTTCATGAATATGAAACCAGTGGGAGAAGTAAATTTTACTCTGAGGATTTAGCTGTGTATTAAATTGTGTATCAAAAAAGACTATTTTAAAGTAAAGATATCAGCTAATTGGTTATGTTATGTTTAGATGGCATGTTATGAAAGCAAAAATCTTTAAACAAGACCAAAAACCTTAATTTATTAACTTTTTAACCCATTATTGCCTAATTCCCCATGATTTATGTACTTACAAGGTATTTGCCCACTGGCAACTAGAGTTGCCGCTTAAACTTTTGACAAAGTATACAAAAAAACAGTAGATCTCTTGAAAGATTTGTTTTATTTAGTTGAGACCTTCATGATTATGTTGATATACATTTGTGAACAAAAAATTATTTTTAGTAACATGAAATTTGCATTTGTTTGGGAGGGTTTGCCTCCATTTTGCATCCTGGAATTAGGAGTAGGATGTTGAAGGCCTCATGTGACAGGAAGTAAATCAATTACTTTTTTCCTTTCTTGAGGTCTTTTATTTGTTTGCTCGCATGTCATTGAGAAATTAAACTTGAACAACATGTAGTAAATGACTTATAAAAGGAAAATTGCAACTACAGTATGAACTTCGGTAGCTATAGTTGCCAGTGGGTTTAAATGGGTTAAATGAACCTGAATGGAACTGACCAGAAAAAAGTAGGGGGAAAATCAAATTAAATTCACTATACATGTTTCTTTCAATCAACAACAATAAAAATGAGCAGATGTTGCCATCTTGAGTTTAATTATGTTAAATAAGTTGGAACAGAAGTGCAGTATCTTCAAATTATTTTAAATTAATGGTAAACACTTTACAATTAGTTCATGTATTTGTAAACATAAACAAGCAATAAACAAAGCATTTATTACAGTAGGTATATATATTTATTTATATATATGACATTATGATTAGTAAGTATTGTTCATTCTTAGTTCATGTTAGTAAATACATTAACTAATGAAACCTTATTGTAATATTTGACAAAAAATCTATCTATCTATCTGTCTGTCTGTCTGTCTGTCTGTCTCTCTGTCTGTCTGTCTGTCTATGTAATATAATCTTGCGTTATATTTCTGGAACTGTTTTCTTTCTCACTTTTCATGATTGCAGGGAAGGTGTTTGTTACTTACGAAGCAGACAGCGAAAAACATGTCAAAGAGATCATCAACTTTGTCGCCCTGCTGAGACACAATGGCTTCTACACTCACGTAAGACAAGCAACCTGTGCCAAACATTGCCTTGCAGCCATGCTTGTCTCCTGATATGGGCTCTGTCAGAAATCATGTTCAGCCACTTTATTCTTTTTGCACAGATTGACATGTTTGAGCAGCAGTTCAAGAGCATAAGCAAGATTGACTTCATGGAGAGATACATCAGCGAAGTAAGTCAACTTTTTCATACTTTGATTTGCATCACAGAAGGTCTAGTTATACGTTCCAGCTTATAGCCAGCCTAGACGTTATATTGTAAAAATAATCAGGCTGAAAGAACTAGGCTGAGAGTAATGTACAATTGGACACGCTGTTCGAAAGTACTCATTAGTAGTCTTTTTTACAGCTCACAACTTTCAGAACGTATTGTCAGCCAAGCAGTTACTGTGGTGTTTAACACTGGTACAGTTCAGTTGAATGCAGTGCACAGAAATTGCACTTTTTTATTGCTTTTAAAAGGATAGTTCACACAAAAAATTTAATTTACTCAACCTTAAGTGGTTCTATACCTCTATGAGTTTCCTTTTTCTGTCGAGCACAAAAGAAGATGTTTTGAAGAATGTTAGAAACCTGTAATAATTGATTTCTATTAGGGCTGGGCGATAATTCGATAATGATAATTATCACGATATATATATATATATATATATATATATATATATATATATATATATAATTTTTTTTTTGATAAAACGAAAATGACAGTTTGATAAGTGTTCTAATATTTACGCACTATGTGTAACGTTGCACAGGCATTAAGCAGCCTGCATTTTCGGATGCCGCATGCAGTACAAGTGTACAGCCATACAGTGTTAGTTGCACTTGGAGGAGTAAGAAAAAAATAAGGTTAAAAGGTCTCAGTCACAGACATTGTTGACAAGAAACATCACTAAACTTCAGTAGTCTGGAGCTACTTAGTTTTTTGCAATCCGACACAAAACAGAGCAAAGTGCACTGCAAACTACACAGACTATGCGTGCCATCAAAAGCAGGCAAACCTGTTTTATCATTTAAAACAATGCCACCCTTATGAAGATGCCAAGAAACTACAGACACAAACAAGTGTTGGTAAACCAGCACAACTACCCAGCAGATTTTCATGTCATCTTTTTTGAAAGCCGTGCCTTACGAGAAAAACCCCCTTGAAAAGACAAAACGAAAGATATGACAGACAACACAATGTCAATAAACACTTGCTATAAACTACAGGCTGCATTATTTATGGGTCTTTATTAGGACATTAATAGGATCTTTTGTTGTCAAGCTTATGTATCCTTTTTAATATAAAGATATTTTCTTTGAAATTTGTAATACCACCATTGTCCCTCATCGACGGTAAAATAACCAGCCTTTATATATTTAAAGGACATCATCACAGAGGAGAAATCAGATTCTCAAGACATAATCTTTAAAATAATGACATATTAAAAATTCAGCAAATATATGACAGACGTCTACAACAACAGTGGATCATTAATTACATCCTAATTTTCCACAGAGTGAAACATCATCCACCCGCAGTTGTTTAATATGGTCACGAACAAAAAATATATACACTATTTTTTTTTTTGAAAATGTATGTTTTTGCAACGAATTTTGTTTTGTATAATGTGTACCTTAATTTTAATGTATTTTTTCTTGGTCACTTATCTACAACATAAACAAGAAGAATGAATAACATCTGAGGTGAAGCGCTTCAACACCTTCAATAACTTGTATGGTTATATCTTTGGTTGTTGAAAAATTGAACGGTAAATGCTGAATTAAGATTGTTCTTTTGTTTATAATTTTTTATTTATACTGTCAGACAGCTAAAACATTTGACAAAATGTATTAAATCAGCTGCACAAAGGGATTGGCATGCTGAAAATCCCTTTAATCGGATAGATATAAAGATTTGGTATTTTGCGTGATAATTATCGATATCGATATAAATTATCGTGATAATTTTTTTGCCATATCACCCAGCCCTAACCTCAATAGTAGGAAAAAACCAAAAATATGAAAGTCAGTGTTTACAGGTTTCAATCTTTTTTCAGAATATCTTATGTGCTCAACAGAAGGAATAAACACAAATAAATAAATGAATAAATGATGACAGAATTTTCAGTTTTGGGCAAACTGTCCCTTTAAACATTATAAATGGTGCTAGGTTTATTTTATTAAACAACTAAAGTAGTTTGAAAACTGTAAATCAACCACATAAACACTGAATAAAAATAGTGGTTTTGAATGAAAATTGATTAAAATTCACAAAATTAATTAGAAAAGCAATTAAATGTGAAAGTTTGAAGTTGAAAGACTTCTTTGTTTAATTTACAATTTGTATAATGTAGGAGTAGGTTTATTGGAAAAGTTTTATCACGTTAATAGACCAGATTGAAAGAATAATTCTGTAATATAAGTCTGTGTTAACACTTGTACAGAAAACATTAGAAAAATAGAGGAAAAAATACATAAAATTAGCAGAATTGAATGATTCTCACAAATCGTGTCAATGTATAATATAAATAGAAAAAACTTCATATTACATGTAAGTTCAGAAATGACATAACCTTCATTATGTCACATGATGCCATATACAGTTAAAGTCAGAATTACCCCCTCCCCGCCCCTTAAATATATATTTTTTTATTATTTCCCAAATGATGTTTAACAGATAAAAAAAAAATTCACAGTATGTCTGATAATATTTTTTCTTCCGGAGAAAGTCCTATTTGTTTTATTTCGGCTAGAATGAAAGATTTTAATTTTTTTAAAAGCATTTTAAGGTCAAAATGATTAGCCCCCTTAAGCTATTTATTTGATAGTCTACAGAACAAACCGTCATTATACAATAACTTGCCTAATTACCCTAAACTGCCTTGTTAGCCTAATTAATCTAGTTAAGCCTTTAAATGTCACTTTAAGCTGAATAGAAATCTTAAAGTATCTAGTCAAATATAATTTACTGTCATCATGGCAAAGATAAAATAAATCAGTTATTAGAAATGAGTTAAAACTATTATGTTTTGATGAGAAAATCTTCTCTCCGTTAAACAAAAATTGGGAAAAACAAATAAACAGGGGGGCTAATAATTCAGGGGAGCTAATAATTCCGACTTCAACTGTATATTGCTGTGTCATTGGTGAAGGTTATAAACTCAATGGCAGTTTATTCGGTTTACCTTGCTTGGAGGAAATGCGTTACAGTGTTTTATAACCTTCTAAACAGACTGGGTGCAGCTGGGAGAACTTGCTTAACAGTTTGCATTTAAAAAAAGCAGTATTTGCTTTTTATTGTCAACACATACAACCTGTTGAGGTCTCATTTACTGAAGATGACTTGAGTTCTCACAAATCTCATATTTCCTTTTAGTTTATTGACATTTTGTGTCTAAAAATGTCACCGTTTAACCTTATAAATTTAGTAAATGTCAAGCATTGATCCCTGACATATAGTTGGCCACACAATCGTGTATTCTCTTTCAAATAAGTGAATGCTTTTAGACGATTACATTTGTGCTGAGAAACTGAACCAGTTTCAGTTTGCTTTTGTATTTGGCAGTAATAAGACCAGTTGAGAGATCTCTAGATGTACAATTTATGGTTAGGTGTTTGAGTAAAATGTAATTTAGTTTTAGTCTGTCCTACTGTTAACATGTATTCACGGCTGGTCCCGTATCAGCTATCACATGATTTACTAATCAAATTAATCCAAACTCACTATAAAATACCAGATTTTCTTACCATAGTTATTTTCATCTTGAAGAATCCCCACATCCACCCCCCCTTTCCTAGATCAGGGGTGCGCAAACTCATTCCTAGAAGGCCAATTCCATGCATAGTTTATCTCCAACTTCCTTCAATACATCTGCCTGGAAGTTTCAAGAATACATAGAAAGAGCTTGATTAGCTGGTTCAGGTGTGTCTAATTGCGGTTGAAACTAAACTTTGCACGACAGCAGCCCTCCAGGACTGAGTTTGGGCAGCCCTGCCCAAGATTATTTCAGGACAGTGCGGCACGGTGGCTCAGTGGTTAGCATTGTGGTCTCACAGCAGGAACGTCACCGGTTCAAGTTCCGGCTGAGCCAGTTGGCATTTCTGTGTGGACTTAACATGTTCTCCCCGTGCTCGTGTGGGTTTTCCCTGGGTACTCCAGTTTCCTCCCATAGTCCAAAGACATATATATAAGGTATAAGTGTATTGATTAAACCAATATGGCACCGTATATAAGCATTTAGTACTAAACTTAGTACTCCAATAAACAAAGAACAGGCCAAAAGAATGAATTCAGGGGAATTCTTGAAACCTACCTGAGCTCAGACTCCCCTCTCGCCCTACGAAACGAGATGAAGCCCCGGGCTGGAGGATCTTCTGAGCTCAGGGCTCTCTCCTGGAACAGCATGCCAAACATGCCTTATTATTAATCATCAGCCTAGTGTGAACCTTGGAAATGTGGGTGACAATATGAAGGACGGTGTTTTTGTTTTGCATAAAAACTGCTGAATTCTTCCACAGGAGGTGAGTGAAGCTTAGAAATGTATGACGAGGTGAAAAATCCAACTAAACATTAATTTGATGCTTTTTGAGTGGGAAGAAATTAGGCCAAGCAATAAAAAACTTATAACCCTAAAATGTAACTTTAATTAAGACACCAAGTGGAGTAGGACACATTTCTGGCAAAACACTTATGCAAAACTGTTTTTTAGCTTGTTGAAGTGGGAAAGATAAACCCTGCTTTTCTATTTTCAGTAGTTGTAATGTGAACTTTTCATTACTTGAGGTAACTTCTCCATTCAGTTGTCTAATTTATATGCGTTTCCTCTGCACAGAAAGACTATCTGATTATCATAGTCATTAGCCCAAAGTACCATGAGATTGTGACCAATGCTTCATTTTGCATGGAAAACGATGAAACGCTCAACACCGTCTACATACACAAACAGGTACGGCTTGTATGGGACTAAATCTAGGTGTTACTTTACTTATCTTACCAATTGTCTCAAACAAGCGCTCTTGTCTTTTAGTTACAAAACGAATTCATTCAGAATGGAGCCAGGAATTACAGATTCATCCCTATCTTGTTTCCCGGTGCCAAAAAGGTAAAAACTGTTTCTCTTTGCAGAAAAACGTTTACTTAATGAAAATAATGTTTTTTGTTTGAACAAGTGTTTGCTCAAGAAGCTAAGATACTAATTTGCAATGAAATGTTATGATAATTGCAGTAGACATTTGTGGTTGTTTGTACAGTACTACAATAAAAGCCAAAGGATTATTTCATTGGATTCCACTTAAATCTAGTTCAGATGCTAAGTTTATGTTTCCTCTCTCTGACAGTGCCACGTTCCTTCATGGCTTCAAAGCACGCAGATCTTCACCTGGCCCAGGGATCGTGACGATATTCTCCGTCGGCTCATGCGTGTTGAGAAGTACAACCCTCCACCCATAGGAGAGCTGCCTACTATTGTCTCCATTCCGATTTAGCTCATTGTGTTTGCTTTGGAACCCATGATATGTCAGTTATCAACAGCCTTATACTTCATTTTAAATTTGTTTGCCTCTCTGAACTGTTAGATCGGGGTTTAACATGTTAAAAGGCATAAAGCGACTGACATACAGTGCTCAGCATCAATGAGAACACCTCATATTTTTATAAATTTGAAAATAGGCAATATACTGTATTTTAGTTGTATTTGAACAAAACAGATTTAATAAACATTTACATTCATTAAAATAATAGTTTGGTCAACAGACACCTTTAGAAGTAGATAACACATAGATAAAAATATAGTATATTTAAGTCAATATTTAATTTTAAACAAATGATTGCTAAATAAATTACAAACTACAAAACTTCAACTTAAATTTGTATATTTTTTCTTTCTCTTGATTTTACATTTTATTTAATAATTAATATTTTTTTTCCTAACATATAAATTTGTGTTTACTTACCTTTGGACAGTTATCATAAGTTATTAAGTTAGATAAGCTCCATATTTGGCTTCAGTACTGACTAATCTAATGTACATGCACAAATATAATATTGTATAGCATCCTATAGAAAATATTCAATTAAAAGAGAGATTTGTGAGGGGTGTACTCATATGATTAGCACTGTAGATGGTAATATTTGTACAAAACTCACTGCATTTAATGTTTCATTACATAAGATTGATAAATTAGTCAGAATCTGTCATCTGACGTGTAGAACTGCAAATGCTGCAAATTATAGATGCATTTACACTATGAAGTGCCATCCCCTTACCATATTTAATTGGGCAAAGAAAAGTTAGTTAATAATAAATTTATCATACAAATTATTATAAAGAGGCCAATAAGCATAAAAGTGTTAGTTAGACAGACGCATGTTTCATACATTGTTTAGAATAGTACAAGCTAAAACAGGAAAAGTGAAGGCATAGAGGATTTGTTGTTGTTGTTGTTTGTAGGATGCAGTTTAGTGCGCAGCAGAGAGCAGGGATTTCAGCATTTCGAAGTGCTTTGGGAAGATCATCCCACCACGGAATAGGGAACAAAGATGTTCTGGAAAATGATCTTGTGTCCCTCTGTGAATCAGGAAAGCAGGCTACAGTACAAGGTGAATCACATATTACAGATTTTAGTTTGAAGCCGAAAGATTATTTGGAATCCTTGTAAAAAAAAAAGGTGTAATTTAACAGATTTAGTATAACGTTTTTACATCTGGAGCCAGGCTGTTACACACTATTGTATTTACAGGATTGTTAGCTAGTTAGTTAACTTTATTTATCCCCGTAGGGAAATTTCATTTGCAGCATACACTCACAGAGACTTCTGACATTTCACAATTGGATTATATTTATAGGAATAAATCATTTAAAAACATGGTACTCCTTCTCTAAATAAATATCTAGTCTACTGGCCATCAACTGCTACTGAGGAAGCAGGAATTTGAAAGCTTTATTGCTTTCGGTATGAATGATAATTTTTTCCTATTTCTTTCACACCTGGGACACAACATCAACGATCTGATGGTAACAATTGGAAGGTGTTTGATAAAGGATGTCTCTCATCATTGACAATCATGATAGTCCTATTTAGTACTCTTTCTTTGTATATACTATCAATGCTCTTTAGTTTTATTCCCAACAATTTACTGGCTGTTGTTACCATCTTCCCCAGTGACCTCTTCTGGGCCTCAGAAGCATTTCCGTACCAAAAAATTATACAAAATGTTGCAATACTTTCAATAAAAGCACTATAAAACATGAATAGCAATGTGTTGTCAACATTAAAAGAGTTATATCTTTAAGAAGTACATTCTCTTGTGTTTCGAAATTGCAACAAACAATGGTTAATGCAAGGGCACCTTCAGACATAATTAAAATTCCTATAACATAATCATCATCTGTACTTAAAAAAGACTGTATCAAGTTCTGTTCTGTTGGATGAATCTGAGCTAAATCAATGACAGATATTACCATTAAAGTTTGCCTAATCTATATATTTCATTCTAATAGACCACTTATTCTTTGTGACTTAAATTATGAGTTTAAGTCATTGGTAATGCATCTTATAATAAAACTTGCGTTGAATTCTGCTAGCAGGTCTCCAAGATGACAAGATGATGATAGCTTGATTCTGCATCAACTTGAAACGCTTTAACTGACTGAAATAATTGGGTTTGTTATACGAAAAAAAGACTTTAGGGCTTTGAGGCACATAAGGAAAGTTTCCTATTTTTTTCATGATCGAGTACGTTGGTATTGAGCAGGAAATAAGAGAGGAAGGTGCTTGGGATTTTATCGATTACATAACAATGGGTGTGTGTTTGTGAGTACATATTTTTGTAATTGCAGTCAGCTATATAAAAAAAAAGTTAAATGCGATGTGCTTTACACAATAATATGGCGCTGTGTGCTAAACAATACCTGCCTGAGGCTATTGCTGCATACTCCAGAGAGTGAAAACTTGTCAATCCCATAGTCTCTTATTTTTGGAAAAATAAACCTTTTATTACTGTATAAAAGCCAATAGAGGTACACAAAGGTTTTTAATACTGTTTTAGCCATCTTACTGCTTGGAGCTTTATACTTTGTAAACAGCCCAACTGTGTTTATTAACTGATTAACTGAAAGTGTTTACGCAAAGTGTATTTGGGTAAAAGAATTGCAAAAGAGTAATTGAATTTTATTAAATGCTCAATTAATTATAAACAATTGATGTTTTTTGTTTTTGTTTTTTCAAAATTTGAAGGAATTTTAGTAGCTATACCATGCTAGTATATCGGAGTTTTACAAAATAACTAATGCATTAAAATAATGCTATAATTACTAAGTAAAAATAATTACTAAATATTATATTTTGTGAAAATATTGTGATCAAAATAGAACATACATTTTGTAGCAATCCCTGTCTTTGAATGGCTTCAGCTAGACATTAGTCGCTGTCAGGACTTATAGTCTCTCTGCTCTGCTGTGATCTTGATCAGCTCTTCCTCAGTCTCTTCCAGTTTACAGACTGTTGTGGTTCCTTTGACATAACTTTGCCAGAAAATATATATTCTAGAGATGTTTGTTCAGGTTCAGATCAGGACTCTGGGTTGCCATTTCATTATTTCATTGCTTTCAGCTTCAAGGAACAATTTTTTTTTTAAAGGAACCTTTCCCTGTTCAACTGGTCAGCAATTTCAGCCTCCAGTGTTGAACCGATTGCCATTTAGTTTCTCTGTGTTATCCTGTCCTCTTGTGTATTTGTATTTCATGTACATAAGGTATTTCATGCCTTTCTAGGGAATTTTAATGAGTTGGTGACATTTTAAAAATGCAATATCTCTTGCTTTACTTCATCTCTTTGGTCTTTATCTGATTAAACTTCTGTTAGATGCTTTGTCAATTTATGACTGCGCACCATCTTAAAAAGTCTGTCAAAACTGGAAATTTAATCTGCCAATTAAATAGGGTTTGACCAATAATTGTACAAAACTACCAAAAGCTTTCCAGATTAACATCAAAACTGGGAGAATGTGAAAGTGTGCTCTTATTTGACTTAACTTGAAATATGACTTCAAAAGTTTTTTAAAAAATGCTATCATTTACGCAACCTTGATTTGTTCCAACCAGTTTGAGTTATGATTGTTCTGTTGAACACAAGATATGTTCATTTGAAGAATGTTGGAAACCTGTAACCATTGACATTCAAAAACAAATACAATGGAAATCAATGGTTTTCAGCATTCTTCAAAGAATTTTCTTTTGTGTTCAGAACAACAAAAAATCAGATATGTTTTGAACAAGTCAATGGTGAGTAAATGATTCTTAATTTTTGGGTGAATTATCCCTTTATTTGTAGGTTGTTCTTTAATTTTAATGGCCACTATACATTTTATACTGGATGTTGATGGGCCATGGCTGTCAAGCAAGATTTTCTTTAGGCAATTTTTTTAATGAATTACTTCCAAGATCTCTCTTTTCCTACATAGGGTGACCTTTTTCAAACCTGACAGCCTCAGCCTCCGTTCACTTTCATTTTATATAAGAGAGCAGAACGTCCTCTTTTGTATTCCATGGAATAAAGAATGACGAATTATGTCAGAATTTTCATTTTTGGGTGAAATACACCTTAAAGCCTCAACTCTGCTGAACACACACCAACAATCCTTTCCAAACCAACTCTCCCATTAAATATTTGTCGGAATCTCTCATCAAATATCTGTCACATGATATGAGAAAGCTCAACCCAGTTAGTTTGCGTCTTCAAGGAGTTACTGAAGGTTAATTAAGCTCCATTAAACTAAGTGTAACCCCTCATACCGAGGCTTATCAGGAATGAATTATTATAAATCAGCCGTAACAATATAATCAAGGGGATTTGGTTGTAGAGAGACTGACATAATCCTGGTACGAACAATATTAGCAGTATCTAAAAATGATTTGCTGAGGAGAAATGGTTATCGGTTTGTAATTATAATGAGATGAGAAACAGAATGATTGATTATTCAAAGCAGTGACAGAAAAGGTTATGGGAACAGGATCTTCAGCAACGTCTTTTTATAGATGGTTAATTCTTCGATGAAACAAGTTAATTCAAGGAATATGTCATCCATCAACCGCACCACAGCTCTGTGAAATATTTTGAAGGCTTGTCACTTATGATATCAAGCAGCAGTGTTATTACAACCTACAAATTAATTTTAGAAAATCCACAAACTTGTCGGAGAGTGATCAGTGATCACCCACAAGATCGAGAACTGTGTTGTTTGTTGAACATGCAGCATAATTTTTATTTTTTGGCGTGTGTTGTTAATTTGAAGTTAGAAATAGTTTGTAGTAGGCCAACTTTATAATGCATTTCATTAATATAATAGTACTAATAGTGGATAGTAGGGCTAGTTATTATCACAGCTATTTTTTTTTATCAGTGAATGATTCTTAAGGTAAATTTATGCAAGTCAGTTTATGCATTATCAACTACCAAAAAAAAAAAAAAAACAACAACAGAGAATGTTGTCACAATGAAAACCTGACATTAGTTAATCTCACTTATAATGCTTTAAATCAGGACTCACAAAGAATAGTATAAAAATGTTTGGAGACAAAGCATTTAAATGTATAAATAAATGAAAATAAATAAATGTACATTCATTCATTAATTCATTTTCTTTTCAGCTTAGTCCCTTTAAATAAATGTACATTCATATAAAACGAAAAATAGAAATTAGCATTATAGTAATAACTAAATATTGCAATACATGTATCAATTAATAAAAAATTATTAATAAAAATATAAAGTATATATATTTTATGAATTTAAATAAAGTCAAATATTATGGATTTAAATGATGTTCTAACTAATATTTGTACAATAAAAAATAAGTTTAAGATTCTAAAAAATATACGTTTGATTAAAATATTGCATCTGATGGCAAATTGTGCCTGAATAGTTCCATATCAATTTGTATAAAAGCTGCGATAGGCCTATATATATATATATATATATATATATATATATATATATATATATATATATATATAGTCATGTGAAAAAATTAGGACACCCTGAAGTCCTGGACTTTGTCAATATTCTCTCTGGCAAACTTCAGTCTGGCCCTGATGTTTCACTTACAAAGCAAAGGTTTCCTCCTTGCACACCTCCCATGCCTAATGTTAAACTTGTGCAGTCTCTTTCTGATTGTAGAGGCAAGCGCTTTTACATCAACAGTAGCCAGAGCCTGCTGTAGGTCCCGTGAAGACATTTTAGGGTTTGTGGAGACCTCTTTTAGCATCTTGTGGTCTGCTCTTGGGGTAAACTTGCTGGGATGGCCAGACCTAGGCATGTTGGCAGTTGTTCTGAAAGCCCTCCACTTGTAAATTATTTTACGGAGAGTGGAATGGCTAATTTCAAAATCTTTTGAGATCTTTTTAAATCCATTACCAGACTCGTAGGCTTCTTTCTGAAGGCCTCAGACAGCTCTTTTGCTTTCACCATGGTGCTCACTCTCCGTTAAACAGTCAGATAAATAAAATAAAAAATAAAAAAATACATTTCAGAGGTTTAGAAAGGACAATCCTTATTAGTATGATTAATGATTTACTAATAACGTGCACATGTTGTGGTACACCTTTCTGTCATTTCAGCCATTTTACATGTAAATAAATGTGAGGGTGTCCTAACTTTTTCCTCAGTTAGAATATGCATTTTTGTAAAATTAAATCTTTTTTTTTCCAGTTTTAATTGTTTAGTTATGTTACCTTAATCTTTCTGTATAGTTAAAATTCAGATTTAATAACCATATATTTAAAAAACCATCCTAAATACCCAGGCTTTCATATGGTGTCCTAATTTTTTCACATGACTATATATTTGTTGTGACGTTTAATGAATACCTCAATATGTGTCTATGGAATGTTTGACTGTAATTATAAAGTTTATTACACAGTATTGCTGTAATTTTATTTTTAGCCAGTAGAGTAAAGGTAATTTCTTTTTTTCTTTTCTTTTTTGTCTCTAATTTAAAAAAAAAAACATTATTCAATTTTTTGTTTTTTCTGGTTACACTGTTGCCTATATTAAAAAAGGTGGGGTGAACAATATTTAAATTTTGTTTCCTAATAGCATATTGCTGAATAAATAAAGTCTGCATCAACATTCTGACCTAATTAGAAAATAATGCGAGATAGATTGGATGATCTCATTACCTCTGCTCTCCTTTAGAGGGCAGTGTCTCATCAGCCCTTCCTTCCAGCTCGTTTTTTTCAGTTCCACCCAGAATTGAAGGTTTCACACATTCTATTTTTACACTGCTGAATAATTCAATACAGAGCCATATATGATCAGTGACATTTCCTCCTTTCTAGCAGTCTGACAATGGGGTTGCATCACTTGATCCTCGATGTGGAGTCTAGAAAGTGATACACAGCTGTGAAACTGCCAATTGCTTTGTTCTAGAAAGTTTACATTAATGAATATATACACAACAGCCCAAAACCACCCTTGATTTTCAACTTCAATTGACTCCCTTTTTTACCAAGATGATAATGACGCGAAACGATGCTGTCGTAATAGATTTCTTCGAGCATGTTCAGAAAGGGACCACTGTGGCGCTTTTGAACCCCCACTAGATCAGTGACACAGTATTTCATCATTAAATTCTAATTTAATATGTTCTTTATGGCAAATAAGGACAGGAATTTCAAAGGAGGAAAGCAACTCTCGTAGGAAAGTAAAAAGAAAAGTGTTCAAATCACATTTTTGATGCTTCCAAGGGCCCTGTATTTCTTTGGTTTTGATTGCATTTGTTTGGAGTGTTTTATAGGACTTAGTTAAGCAGGTATCAGGGGAGTAATGAATTGCGCGCATGAAATCACGGCTTCTGTTTTGTTTCTGTGAGGGGAAGCCGGGCGATCCTTAAACTCGCAAAGTGTTGTTGCCATGGAAACATCACAGTTCATCCTGGTTTGCTGAAATGAGAGGAGTCAAAGTTTAAATGACGATTATGGGCGACGCAATAAGAACACGCAAACTACATACTAATAGGATTATATTCAACAACAATACACTGGTAATAATGAAGTAATCTATTTTAACCCTGGAAGATTCAAGGAAACAGTTAAAGCATGAATGTATATAGCCTATATGAAATGTATTGTTATGTTCCATGTACTTACTGTGGTGATAGCAAAAATATTGTTGAATACAACTAACCAAACCTAAGTCTTATTCTAACCCTAACTATACAGTACTACTTAGATCTTGGATTCATTTTGGATAATTGTTTGCCCTCTTTGTGAATTTTTTTTTAGAAAAGTTCCCAAAGAGATTTTTTTCGGCAACATTTCTTCTAGTTTCGCTGGAGATTATATACATCATACATGGGTTAGACAATGAAACTGAAACACCTGGTTTTAGACCACAATAATTCATAGTATGGTGTTTGGCCTATACAAGCCAAACACAGCATCAATTCATCTTTAAAATGACAGATACAAGTCCTCCACTGTAGCCAGAGGGATTTTGAGTCATTCTTCTTATAGTGGCCAGGTCACTATGATGCTAGTGGAGGAAGTGTTTCCTGACTCGCACCTCACACCCTAAAGTGGCTCAATAATATTTAGATCTGTTGACTGTGCAGGCCATGGGAGATGTTCAACGTCACTTTCATGTTCATCAAACAACTCTGTCATTGGTCTTGATGTGTGTATTGGAGCATTATCATTCTCATACATGGCACCACCTTCAGGATACAATGTTTGAATCATTGGGTGCACATGGTCCTCCAGAATTGTTCGGTAGTTTTTAGCAGTGATATGCCCATCTAGCACAAATATTGGGCTTAGGGAATTCCATGATATTGCAGCCCAAACTATATTTTATTCAACCCTGTCCTTTACTCTGGGCATGCTGCAGTCTGGGTGGTAAGCTTCTTTGGGGCTTCTCCACACTGTAACTCTCCCGGATGTTGGAAAGACAGTACATGACACAAAAAATGTTCATAGCCTAAGAATTTTCCTGCTGATGCCATTGAAACTGACATTTTGTATTGGCAAAATGTGACCTAAGTGACCAAAGATTTGGCTTTAGCAGCCCGGCCATGTATATTGACTCTGGAGCTTTCGATGAACAGTTTTGGTGGGCAGCAATGGTTTTTATGTTTTTTTTTTTGTTCGGGTTAGCACCTGGACATCCCTTTTTAGATAGCTTCTTCTTGCATCCACAATTATTTATGTTGAATGTGGTTTGTCCCTCTTGGTAGTATGCTGACATTACCCTGAAAACCATGGCTCTTGATACATCACAAAGACTTGCTGTCTTGGCCACAGATGCACCAGTGAGACACACTAACAATTTATCTTCCTTTGAACTCTGATATGTCACTCATAATGCTGTGTGCATTGCAATATTTTATTATTATTAATATTATTATTATTATTATTTATGCTTAAAGGCATAGGTCACCCAAAAAGGAATTCTGTCAATATTTACTCACCCTTTACTTGTTTCAGAAACCCTATTTATTTGTTCTTTTGAAAAAAAAAAAAAAAAAAAAAAGATATTTTGAAGAAAACTGGAAACCAGTAACCATTGACTTCCACAGTATTTGTTTTTCCAATATAGAGGGCAATGGTTACTGGTTTTTAGATTTTCCCAAACTATCTTATTTTGTGCTCAACAGAAGAAAGAAACTCAAAAAAGTTTTGTGACCACTTTCATTTTTGTCTGATTTATCCTTTTAAATCGTTTTTTTTTTTTTTTTTTTTGGATTGGCTACAGAACGAACTACTGTTGTCCAATGACAAGGCTAATTTTACATATCTTGCCTAGTTAAACCAATTAAGAGTTAAGTATTTAAATTGCACTTTATACAAAATCCTAGCATCTTGTAAAATAACTAGTAAAATATTATGTACTACCATCATGGCAAAGACAAAAGTTATTGGTTATGTTATGACATTTATGTTTGTGTTATAAACTAACTATATACTCAATATTGACCTTATTCTTCAATATGGAAGTGTTTCAAAACTTCGGATTCAGTCGCCTATGAGAGAAATGACTAGGAATAATAAACGGCAGAAACCGGTCAAACAACTTGCTCTACAAACAAGTGTATTCATAACTATACACAAAAAATAGAAAAATTTAATAAGAAAATATCAGTTTGCAACATCAAGCAGCATAACGAGCTGTTTTAAACGTCTAAATATGAATGGAAGTGAATGAGATAGGAAGTCTTGAGCCAAAAAGATTACAGTGGCTGTGCCCCCCCGCTCATGATAAATAAGGTCAATAAAATGCGAGTATTTAAAATAACACTACAGTATGAGGGATAAAATAGTTAGATACTGAAATTAACATTAAAAGTTAATTCTTCAGGCATATACAGTATTAATTTTCCAAGTAATGTAGTTATTTCTAACAAATAAAGCCTTACTGCAAAGTGTTACCTAACATTTTTAGTACAGTAAACATCCAGTTCTACATGTAAACTGTGCACAGAAAGAAAGGTTTCTAATTATGCCTGTTATCATTCTCTCCATGCTAACCTCATTTTGGTCAGCAGAATTTAAATGCTTGTTGCTCACAGCAGGTGAGATTGGTCTAGGGAAACTAAATATGCAGTTGGCACACTCAAGAAAACCCTCCGGCTCATTTGCCTGGGTGTTTTTCAGTGACTCACAAAGGAAGAAGCCACTACTAGTCTCTATAAGAACCGACAAAGAAGATTTTACCCCATTACATCAATGCAGTCAGGCTCAAAACTCAAATGTGGAGGTCAGTCCTGTGTTCAATGGCCTCCTCCAGAAAAATAACCGAGTCTACCACTGCAGTCTTTTGGGAAAAGCCTTCATCTCTTGCCCTGTGGGAAACAATGAAAGCTGAAATGAGACAAAAATCAAAGTAGTCATCTTTTCAGACCTTCTCTTCACTCGAAAGCAGGACGAGTCCTGACAAAAAAAAAAACGATTGAACTGGTGAAACGCGTCTTTCTGAATTATACTTTTGACTCTGGGATATTTCTGACCTGTAATGATTTCATTTTCTAATATATTTTTTTATGAGGATACTGCGTGCTGGCAGTAATTAAAGCTGGAGAATGCGAAGGAAACCGAACCAAGGAAATAAACTGAAATGTGGTTTAAACCCTTTTGATTCCAGTGTATGAATCATTGGCGAGTTCCCCTGAGATAAACCCTCAGGATCACTCTATCACTTTCAGAAGCCACGTTTCACAGTTCATTTTATACTTGCTGGTTTCGAGAGCTTAGAGAGAGGCAGATCCTTTCTGGGAATGAAAAATCAGTCACTGCCAGTTACAAGGGTAATATTGCATTTTTATATTCAGTAAATGTTTTATTCATGTCTTTGTTATCTGTTGTTGTCGTAATTATTCAGACCAAAAGCAAAAATTAGATGTTTTCATAAAATTATATAATTTACATTTTTACTGGTCTATTGTCAATGTTTACCCTAAATCTAAGAAGGAAAATTATTAATCTATTTATGTATTCAAGATTTTTAAAATCTGCTACAGTGGGGAAAATAAGTATTTAACATTGTGTTATTTCACCATTTTTCTCAGAAAACATATTTCAATCGGAATTCTAAGGAACCTTTTCAGGAAAAAAATAGTATTGAACACATGAAGAAAGGGAGGTGTAGATAGGTAATGAAAGCCCAGACAGCAGCTGAAATCTCTCACTAGTTAATCAGCAACTCTGTCCTTCCTCATTGTAAATTAATATCAGCTGCTTCAGTCCAACAATTAATTAATGAAACCAGAGTGGACATTTCAGCAAGACAATGATCCAAAACACAGCCAAGGGAACTCTCAAATGCTTTCAGAGAAATAAAATCAAGCTGTAGAATGGTCCAGCCAATTATCTGACTTGAATCCAAAATAGAATACAAATTAAAGATCAGATTAGATAGACCAAACCCACAGAACTATCAAGACTTTTACACTCTGTTGAAGTCTGTAAAAATATTCACTCCTAAGCAATGAATGTGACTTCATTCTACATATAAGAGGCATCTTTAAGCTGCCATCACCAAAAACAGTATATAGTATACAGTATGCAGTATACAGCCTTACAGTATATGTAAAGTATTAAACACACTTCAGTAGTTCAGCACTTTTTCCTTGTGTCATTTCATTGTTATTACACATTACTCATGTTTCATTTTTTTATTTTTTTATTTTTTGGTTTATTTTTTGTTTTCATATTGTTTGCACTTTTACTAAAATCTGGTTCAATTCCATGTCAACAGCTCCTTTAGAAATATTATTATAATATTCAGTACTAATATTCCCCGCTGTTTATGTACAACATATTTTTTACAGTATAGCTGCTGAAAATTCCACTTCAAATATCCAACCAAGGCTCAGTGGAAATGAGTGCCTCAGCCTA
The DNA here is from genome assembly GCF_903798145.1 of Danio aesculapii. Classification (NCBI taxonomy): domain Eukaryota; kingdom Metazoa; phylum Chordata; class Actinopteri; order Cypriniformes; family Danionidae; genus Danio; species Danio aesculapii. The sequence continues at coordinate 39,368,923 of NC_079440.1, forward strand.
CATTTTTGCAAATCATAAAATACATTGCTCCAGGTACGTTTTGTTACAAGTTTCAGATTACAAATTCGCTAGAGGGCGCTGTCCACATGTTTGTAAATTTGCAATGCACATAAATACATAAGTGCATTGTTATATCATTTACACGTCCATAACCAGCAGGACTTGTCCAGCCTGATCCCACAAGGAAACATTTTATTTAAGGATGTGTGACATCAAACCCTACCCCTAAACCCATTCATTGGGAAATGAGCAAAATGTACGAATGAGATCGTACAACTTCATACTTATAATGTGAGTTACTGAGGAAACTGACCACATCACAATCGCTCTCAATTTGTAGATAAATAGGTGAGGCAAACATCCAAAAACAAATCATAGACATGTAAGCCCTTTTGTGGGATTTGTCTGGTGTTATGCAAAGAACTGCATGAAGATATTCTTTTATTGTTTATTTGTTGTTATGTCCCTGTAAATAATGTGAAAATTTCATCATACTGCTTCACAGTGTTGATTTTATCTAGAAACTGCAGTCAATGGTATGTCGAAATATATATATATATATATATATATATATATATATATATATATATATATATATATATATATATATATATATATATATATATATTTCTCTTTGCTGTGCCCCAAAGCCAGGAATTGACATGAATGGCTGTCCATTATAAATGAGCATAGAACAGAAAACTGGGTCAGTGAACGGAAGGTGAACATACTGTGATCCTGAAGGCCCGAACGGTCAACTCTTAATCTGTTTATGTATTTATATATTCTGTATATAGATATTTAGCTATTGAATTTATATACAATATATTATATTCCATCCGTACACTCTATCTCTAAATCTGCTTCTAGAGATCCATTTCTGACTATCTATATCTATCCATCTGTCTGTCTGTCTGTCTGTCTATCTGTCTGTCTGACTGTCTATCTATCTATCTATCTATCTATCTATCTATCTATCTATCTATCTATCTATCTATCTATCTATCTATCTATCTATCTATCTATCTATCTATCTTTTCTTTCTATCTTCTTTTTTTCTTTCTATCTTTCTATGTTCTAAACAAGAGGCCACAATAAATCCAGTATTTTTATAACATAAGGAACTAGCATCACCCCAACCTCCAATTAAACCAACCTCTGTCTGTTTTTTTCTCAGGCTGAAAATGGTACATTTAGAATAGCAGAAAAACACTGATGCCCTACCGTGACCCTCGTCCTGTTATAGGAGATGAAAGAGAGAGCGAGAGAAGAATCGAGGAAGATGGATTAATTACCACAGTCACTTTCCACTGTCTGTCCAGGGGAATCTCTATAGGAATGTAGGTCCACCCAGACCCCTGCTGCTCTCTCCATCTGTTCAGCCCTGCTCACTCCCTCAACAGTAGGCATATCAAAAGGTGCCTCGTTTCTGATGTGCCTTAATTTCAGGGAGAGTAGAGTGTCAAGGATGTGGGGAGGTTGTCTTCTGGCTGCAAGATCAATCATTTCGCTACCATACCCATTTGTTTTTATTTATTTATATACGCAATGTGTTGAATTAATGGTCACACTGTACATAAAGGTTAACAATCATAGGTAGAATAAACATTGACATGTATTATTGTATCATTTCAAAAATAGGATTTGATAAATTAATCTTGATAAACAAAAATACTTAGCTGTGAATAGGCATCATGACCATTTGTCAGAAGTCCAGGAATTCGACAGAGCAACTTTTGGTATGTAACTTAATACGGGACACAAAAAAACACAAATACAGCAAATTTTGGTCTCGTTATAATAGTCAATTTTTAAAAGAACAAGAATGAGTTTTTGAGTAAAATCATAAGCATATCAGTACTTTAATTTTTATAAGATGCTATAGAGTGCATTAATTCAATGTTGTTTTCTGATATCTACATACTTTTTTGGCTAAGATAAGTTCAAAAGTTCTCTGGAAAATGGTTTTATTTGCTCATTTATTGCTGCAGGAATTACCCCTAGAATGATAAGCGCAGTTTTGACCATATTTGGAAAGGTCATGCATTTTTTAATGAGCTCTGCTCTGATGCTCACAGCCTGTATCAGTGCCACACACACATGAAAATAATATTTGTTTATTTGGCAAAAAAATATTTTCAGTTAAGTAGATGCCTTGCTAAGTGCTAGAAATGTTTGTTTTAGCTGGAAGATAAGTTGTCTTTATGCCACTAGTGTATCCTAGTTTGCTCCTGAGTTGTGCCGTAAAGGAAATACACTCACCGGCCACTTTATTAGGTTCACCTTTCCAGATGCTTGTTAATGCAAATTTCTAATCTACCAATCACACAGCAATTCAATGCATTTAGGTATGTAGACATGGTCAAGACGATCTGCTGAAGTTCAAATTGAGCATCAGAATGGGGAAGAAAGGTGATTTAAGTGACTTTGAATGTAGCATGGTTGTTGGTGCCAGACGAGCTGGTCTGAGTATTTCAGAAACTGATGATCTGCTGGGATTTTCACACACAACCATCTCTAGGGTTTACAGAGAATGGTCTGAATAAGAGAAAAAATCCAGTGAGTGGCAGTTCTGTGGGCGCAAATGCCTTGATGATGTCAGAGGAGAATGGTCAGATGGGTTTCCAGCTGATAGAAAGGCAACAGTAACTCAAAAACCATTCGTTACAACCGGGGTATGCAGAAGAGCATCTCTGAACGCACAACACATCAAACCTTGAGGCAGATGGGCTACAGCAGCAGAAGACCACACCGGGTGCCAATGGGTGTAACTGAGGCTACAATTCGCACAGGCTCACCAAAATCGGACAATAGAACATTGGAAAAACATTTCCTGGTCTGATGAGTCTCAATTTCTGCTGTGACATACGTATGGTTCGGATTTGGCATCAACAACATGAAAGCATGGATTCATCCGGCCTTGTATCAACAGTTCAGACTGGTTGTGGTGGTGTAATGGTGAGGGGGATATTTTCTTGGCACACTTTGGGCCCATTGTACATTAGTAATTGAGCGTCGTGTCAACGCCACAGCCTACCTGAGCATTGTTGCTGACCTTGTCTATCCCTTTATGACCACAGTGTACCCATCTTCTGATGGCTACTTCCAACAGGATAACGCGACATGTAAGGGTCGCACCATGAAGTGGCTAAATTAGTACATTAGTAACAATTGAGCATCGCGTTAATGCCAGTTCACTGTATTCAAATGGTCTCCACAGTCACCAGAACTCAATCCAATAGAGCACCTTTGGGACGTGGTGGAATGAGAGATTCACATCATGGATGTGCAGCTGACAAATCTGCAGCAACAGCATGATGCTATCATGTCAATATTGAGCTAAATCTCTGAGGAATATTTCCAGTACCTTGTTGAATCCATGCTACAAAACATTAAAGTAGTTCTGAAGGCAAAAGGGTGTCCAACCCTGTACTAGTAAGGTGGCCGGTCAGTGTACTGTATAATGCATTTCTGAACAAGCTATTAATTATTAACGATTGCTTTTATAAATCCTTTATAGAGAGAACTTAATGTAAGAATTATATCTTTTTCCAAAATAGACAGCATTGTCAATCTCAAACGTTTTTCAGATTCAGCCTGTCGTCAATTTAATTTCACCTTCCGCACTGTTTTCACAGAAGGGATGAGATCAGGAGATGGCAGTGTGACAAATGACAAATGGGCACACATTTATTTTCCACTAACTTTTCCTGAACTGCACCAGCCAGCGATGTGAGGATGTGGTGTGAATTTGCTTTATAAAACCCGCATATGAAACGTCACAAGTCATTTTCAGGTATTTGCTGAATGTCATTTTAGATGGAAACTTGTGGGGACACGGTGTTACAAATGTGCAGAATCTGAAAATGAGGCCCTGGAACTGCAGGTGGTCTCTGAAGATGAGTGAACGTGGTGACACTGCAAGGTGACATATTTCCAGGTCATTGCTTTGATGAAGTAGAAGGGAGAAATGAGAGTGTTGATCATAACCTCAGCCAAATGCATCTGTTTTATGACTAGAAAGTTGTTCTGTAAGCGGATATACATATATATTGAATACAGAGTGATTTGCAAAATAGAAAAAAGGAGACAGATACAAGTCATAATGGCAAATGTTGAGCTCATGAATTATATTCAATGATGTGTAACAAGTGGGCTTTCCTGAAAAGATTTTATAACAGCGTCTCTACTTATCTCAAGGTAAAGAGGTTATATGAACATTTTTCTTGCATTAATTGCTTTTTTATAGCCAGTGTGTGAAACAGCATGTAACCAATCTTTTAAAATGAGACCTTCCTCGTCTTCCTAGGTTGTCTATAAAAGCCTATCCACTGATTTTATGTGGAAGATTTTCGACATTTCTGCAACTATAGAAAAAATGAAAATCTGTCTTAAATTTATTAGCTGAATCAATTTAACTTTACACATTGTTGTCAACTTATATAAATTAAACTGACTCAAAACGTCATTGTACATGTATAAGATAAGAGTTCCATGTACATAGTAAGTCTAATATAAGCTTAGATAATGCTTAGATTTGGTGTCTTGACTACAGTGTTGCTGTTTTTGTAGCCTGTGGCTTTAAATCCAAATGAACCACTTCTCCCCACCCACCGCTCCCATGTGCATGTCTGTTTCTTCTGATTTACAGCAGATAAACAGCAGTCAGTGATAAAGACAGACGCGGATGAAGCTGAAGTACCAAGTCAAAAAGACCAAGTAAGTTTATTTAATGTATTTGTGGTGGAGTTTATTCTTTCTGAAATGATGAGTCACACACATATGCCTTTTGCAATACAGACACACACACACACACAAGAATTTCCGACTTTGTTTTACTTTTGGCAACGCAATGGGTAGTGCTGTCACTTCACAGCAAGAAGGTCGCTGGTTCAAGCCTCGGCTGGGTCAGTTGGCATTTCTGTGTGGAGTTTGCATGTTCTTCCCGTTTTCGCGTGGGTTTCCTCCAGGTGATCTGGTTTCCCCCACAAGTCCAAAGACATGCAGTACAGGTGAATTGGGTTAGCTGAAATTGTCCATAGTGTATGTGTGAATGAGAGTGTGTTGGTGTTTCCCAGTGATGGGTTGCAGCTGGAAGGGCATCCGCTGCGTAAAACATTTGCTGCATAAGTTGGCGGTTCATTCCACTGTGCGACCCCAGATTATTAAAGGGACTAAGCTGAAAAAAAAAATGAATGAATGAATGAATGAATGTTTTACTTTTAGAAAAAAAAAGATGCTAGTATAAATAATAATTTACTAACTTAATGACCAAAAAGTCTTGTCGCCTAGTTTTAGGAACAGCAAATAATAAGTTGATTTCTAGTTGATCATTTGGTCTCAAAAGTGGCTTATATGAAAAGCAAAGAGCAAAATAAAATATGATCATGCCTTGATTTTTAATTATTTAATTAGGACAGTAAGGTCTGGCTTTGCTTATACAAAAGTCTTGACACTTAACAGAAATAATGTACAGTATAGAATATAAAGTCATGGTGCAGTGGGAAAATAAATAAATATTGTGAATGACTCCCATGAGCTAAGAGGACAGCATCCATAAATCTCTGCAATGATTCAAACAACTTATTAATAAAGTCATCTGGAATGGCAAAGAAAGCGCTCTTGCAGGACTCCCAGAGTTCATAAAGATTCTTTGGATTCATCTTCAATGTCTCCTCCTTCATCTTACCCAAGACATGCTCAATAATGTTCATGTCTGGTGACTGGGCTGCCATCCTGGAGTACCCTGACCTTCTTTGCTTTCAGGAACTTTGATGTAGAGGCTTAAGTAAGAGGAGTGCTATCCTGCTGAAGAGTTTGTCCTCTCTTGTGGTTTGTAGTGTAACGGACAGCACAAATATCTTGATACCTCTGGCTGTTAATGTTGCCATCCACTCAACAGATCTTGTGCACACCCCCATACAGAATGTAACCCCTAACCAAGATTTTTCCTTCACCAAACTTGACTGATTTCTGTGAGAATCTTGGGTCCATGCAGGTGCCAATAGATTCAACAGATGATTCATTGGAAAAATCTACCTACTGCCACTTTTCCAAATGATCAACTAGAATTCAAGTTATTATTTATCGCTCTTACAACTGAGACCGATGACAAGACTTTTGAATTCAAAATTCTCAATATAAATTAAAAAGACTCAAATAATCCAATGTGAATAATGTTTGCAGTTCACCCTTGTGAATCCTCTGTTGTGCTTTTTTCACTATGTACATGATTGATGGAACTCAGTGTGCAGTTGAATGAGAACTTTTGATCATTGGAAACCGAAATGGGAACATTTGCACACTTGAATGATCAAACTGAGTGGAGACCCCCTTCCTTTTCACATACATACACCGGAGCGAAATGTTTTTCCACATCATTTTAACTTAAATCAGCAGAATAATGAATTTTACAATCCACTGCCTTTCCCCCTTCTTCCTTTGAGCTGTTCCCAGGCATGTGCGATCACCGACTGGCAAGCCCAAATCTCTTGTGATTACAGTACTTTGTTTAATAAATGTAGCCTATAATAGAATCTATATTGAGATGCACGATATGAAGTATACAACATCTAGAGGTTTAATATTCATGATCTTCAAGATGATGGTTTTAAATATTTATAATATTTGGACTTAGCATCAGTATTCACAGAAGGTAAGTCAGCCGAGCCCCAGCTGTAATCACCTGGCTGAGAGGTTTAGGTTATAACTTTATGATAACAGAATAGGTAATTTAGCAGTTCTTTGTAATTCCCTGCGGTCATTATGTGCAATATATTAAAAGGAGCTCTAACCATGGGTGATGCCGTGAATGTATTTGAAAGAAAAAAATGAACGACGTTATTGGAGAAGACATTGAAAAGATTAGTGATTTGATCTTAAATCTGTCATAATGGGACACTGGTAAATCTGTTGGCCTGAATACATAGTGGTCCAGGTTAACACGCGGCATAGATATTTACATTAGATGTCACCTACACTGTTGTTGTCTATTGGAAGGAATGCGTCAATAGAGCCGCCGTTTTAGTACAGGGTAGCGCTTCTTTGAAATACATGTGGAACCAAGGTGTAGTGGAGGACTTGCCATCTGGAGCCATAGATATATAAACATGCACACATATATCTACAATCGGGAGATTTCCCGGTGGTCTGTATGCAAATATTTAAAAAAAAAAATTTTTTTATAAAAATTATTATTTTACATCACTTTTCTACATTGATGGATATGTGACCACACAGGAATTGCAGACAAAGAGCATGTGTTTGTGTGCATGGAAATGTTTTATCCTCCTTCCCTGTTCAATTTGATCTAATCCATACCCTAAACACACCCCCGTCTCCTACTTTCACTTCTAATGCTAACGGAGGAAGCAATTCGTTTGTGAATGAATCTCCGCTATGAATGAATCGTGTAAACTAGGGGCGCGAGAATTTGAGACGTGCACTTGAGTAAATTATGACAACGATTTTTATCCGTTTACTAGAGTGAATCTGATTGATGTTAGCTCCACATCTAACTTTCAGGCACCTGTTGGGGTTGGGGGGAGGGGTCTGTCCTAAAAGGTTAAAACCCCCTGATGTAAACCATCGATATCCCTGCGTCTCAATGTGCATATCCACCTTTCTGATTAAAATGGTATATAACATTTGTAATATTCAATAATTTAAGGTAGACAGTATGCATATTGAGGCACAAACATTAGTGCGATATCTATTGTATATATATCTATGAACACGCAGTTTTTGTTGTCACGTTTTTTGTGATACTTATACTGATGAATGCTGCTGCTGAGATAAATAATGCTAATTCACAGAGGAATGCTATGCGAAAAAAACCACACCAGTGAGATCTGACTATGAATTGCGCGAAGGGCAAAATCAGCCGTATTAAAATGCAAGTAGTGATTCGTGTTTCGAAAAAAGGAATTAGTGCTCAAGCAGTGGAATAAAAGTACCAAATCAAGTCTTGTTTTCATATGAGCCAAGTGTGATCACAGAAAGCATGTTGAATATGAAAGATTCCAACTTCGGTTCAAAGAGCATCCCAGAGGGTACATAACTCGTCTGTGTCATCCACGGGTATCTTTGAATCGCGCTAAGACTCCGAGGTCCCTCCGCAGAAGAAGAAGAAAAAGAAAAACTGTCTTGAATGCGCTGGCTGCATTTAAATGAAGCCAAAGTGAGGAAATCAATTCAGGTGGTAAACTGAATTTACCACATGGAAACACCAGCATCCATTTAAATTGGCCAGTAAACTCGGGCGCATCTCCTGAACAGGCTCAGCGCAGATGAAATGGACTCCAACCCGCTCTTCGACTATAGCTCTATATAGCTGTTTACTTATGCTCTGCTTGTGTGTCTGCAGATATCGGGCCCTTACCACAGGGACCCCACTGGAATTGAATAGCATTTCTCCTCACACAAACATGTTCACCTCCATTGCTTCAGCTCCACGGTGGTTCGCAGAAATTGTCAGGCAGTACAAATAAAAGCTCGCGCTTATGTGGCAAGAGAAGAGATGGGCTGAGGAAAAAAAAAACAACAACATGTGTGGATAAAGAGTTCTCCTGGACGTGAGGTGCGAGTCGTCAACGCGGCCACCTTTAAACAGCATTCAGCATGCCTGGAGGCCTTTTATCTGGCCTGTCTGCCTTGCCCCATCACTTCTCATTATCTTCTGCTGAATATCACAATCTAGCCAATTCCAGACTGAATAAGTTGCTTCCTGGCTTCTCCTAGGGTTTATTTGCCAGGCACGGGAGCGCGAAGGGAAAGAGGCTAGATATTGCTGGTCATTTCCTGAACTACTCACAGCTCTCAGATGTATTTTATTTCCTGTTTTAATGAGCCCCTTGACAGCCACCGCTAAAAATGCTTGCAGTGTGAGCCCCGACTGGCTCTCTCTGTATACAGAAGAAAGCGAACTTCTAATCAGAGAAATTATCTTGCAGAGAAAGATGCTGCATTTTTTTCCCGTACTTCCTTTGGACCAATGAGGCGTATCGATTTGAATTAGGTATTCTGAAATGATCGGGCTGCACAAAAGATCTCTGGAAATATTCGGAAAGACTGCCGGAGGGCGGTCCTTCTCGTCTTTGAATGTGAGAAGGTCACCACATTCATATGAATATATTGATCTTTGCAAAATGTGTGACATGGCCTCTTTAAATAGCTTCCTTTTCCCTATTCACAGAGTGCCAAAGTTGATAGAAATGTGGGAAGGTGAAAATTCGTTCTAAAGCCAGTGGCACACCAGGTTGACGTCAAAAAAACTAGCAGAGACAAAAGTCAGATTGAGCCATCGAAAAAGCTGTGATTCAGTGAACCAAAAGCACTACAGGTGACTGCAGACTAGCATGCGTGCTTTGTGTTTGTGTGTATGGAATTAGCTTATATTAGCAAGTATCAATTGTCGATAATCTGCACCAAAAAAAGGGAGCGAAACTAGGACTGCAGATATACGCATTGTAAACAAAGCAGCGCTTGCTTAGCATTTTACATATCAATAATATTGATCACTTCCTACATTACAGGAGGGATGTGTGTTGGCATGAAAATGTTGCCTTTTTATTCACTTCTGAAGCTCAATCTTACCTGTTAAACACTTGTGTACAGTTTGTCATTGGTTGTGTGCGATGAAAAAAATAATCTCATTATTTCAGTTGTGGGCGACATGGTGGCTCAGTGGTTAGCACTGTCACCTCAAATCAAGAAGACTGTTGGTTTGAGTCCTGGTTGGATCAGTTGGCATTTCTGTGTGGAGTTTGCATGTTCTCCACATGTTGGTGTGGGTTTCCTCCGGGAGCTCTGGTTTTCCCCACAGTTCAAAGACATGCGGTACAGGTGAATTGAATAAACTAAATTGGCCGTAGTGCATATTTTTTTATGGATGTTTTCCAGTATGGGTTGAAGCTGGTAGGGCATCCACTGTGTGAAATATATGCTGGATAAGTCAGTTCATTCCGCTGATGAATAAAAGGACTAAGCTGAAGGAAAATGAATGAATGAATGATTCAGTTGTATCAAGCAAGCAAGTCTGAAGCCGCCTTTCCACTGCATATGACATTCAGACACGACTGTTAGAATATGCCCCCTTGTGGCACTCGCACAGTATTTTCAGTTTTGTCGTGCACCATGGGAGAGAAAAGCTGATTATCGCAGTCTCAAAAATAAAGGAGTGCAAAAGCTACAACCTTTATTCTCAGTGCGTTCACCAAGGTTGAGTGAATGAATAAATACTAGAAACTTATAGACCTCTAAAAATGTTGGAGAGAATGTGGAAACTACATTAAAAAATAATATTTTTTATTACTCATTTATGAATAGAACTGTTGTTTTTTAATATAGACTTTTTCTATTTAAACAAACAACAACAAAAAAAACTTGCTTGGACTTGCTTGGAAACACTGGAATACACCACATCCTGTCGGCCGGTCACATACTGTCTAGTCGCAGGAGTTCAAATATTTTTTACGGAATCGCAGCTCAAATCGGATCTGAATTTTCCGCATACGGAGATGATCGGAACTCAATGCAGCTCCCGGACTACTCTTCATTGGAAATGAATGACTTCCGGTCTGTCGTTTGTTGTTTGTCGTGTGCAGTGGAAAGGTGGCCTGACCCTGACACAATAGAATCAACATTGTTGTTGTTCAGTGTTTACATGCAAAAAAACTAAATAATGTGAATTTGAAAGCTGCATGTTGGGAATTTATTTGATTTAATTAATGCTTGCTAACTAATACCTGGTATGATCTTGATGATTTTTGAATCTTAATCAAAGGCAGGGTACAAATCAGACGTAAAATCTTGTCTGGCGAACCTAAAACGTAAATATTCCACATTGTGTTACAACATAACAAATATATTGCATAATAACAGAAGCTTATTCATGCTTTCATGACCTCTAGGTTAGACTATTGTAATGTGTTACTAGGTGGTTGCCCTGTTGGCCTAATTAACAAACTTCAGCTAGTCCTAAATGCAGCTGCTATAGTGCTTTCTAGAACAAAGAAATATGATCATATTACTCCAGTTCTTTTATAATTGCATTGGCTCCCTATTAAATATCGTATATTTTATTTTGTTTTATTTTATTGACTATCTACAAAGCCCTGAACGGCTTAGTTCCTGGTGTATTATAGCCCCTCATGTCCATTATGCTCAATTCTGGACAATTGATTATTCCCAAAATATTAAAATCAACTGTAGGCGGTAGATCTTGGAAAGGGCTCTTCAGCCTCCGACGTTTGGCCAGAGGAGAAATGGTCATCCCCAACTGTGCCAGGTTTCTCTCGAGGTTTTTTCCCTTCACTTCCGTCAATTGGTGAAGTGTGTTCCTCACCACTGTCGCCACTGTCTTGCTTGGTTTTGGAACTCGTGGAGCTGCACATCGATAGATTTGCTCTTCAGTGTTTGGACTTTCAGCAGTAAAATATAAAGCCCACTGAACTGAACTAAACTGAACTTAAACTCTGAAAAATGGACTGACACAGTTTCAGTTTACTAGAACTTCTATGTTAAGCTGCTTTAACAGTCTACATTGTAAACGCGCTATAGAAATAAAGATGAATTGAACTGAATAGAAGTTATTACTTTCAAAATATGAAATTTCTGTCATTTACTCACCCGCTGCTCTTTTTACAAACTTGTTTGAGATTATTTTTCTGTTGAACACAAAAGATATTTTGAAGAATGTTGGAAATTGCAGGTCATTTGATCTCATGTGGAAATGTACCACTTGTATTTACATATTGTCTGAAAAGTGGCTAATTTGCACAAATTCATTAAATTTCATTCGTACAAATTATATGACTTTAAATAGGAGCCACAGCTCAATCTCAACCATTACTGGTCAGTGGTCAATGATTATTGGGGTACATAAATGTACAAATGAGATTATACAAATTCATACAAATTATCCACTTAATCAAAGATGACTAATTACCATGAGATTGGGCCTAAATCCTGTTCACAGCAGATCTCACAACTCGACCTGCAATTAGAGGAATAAAAAGTTATCATTAGCTCTACTGTAAAAGATCTTGGTGTTATATTAGAGAGCAACTTAACTTTTGAAAATCATGTCTCCCATGTCACAAAAACCACCTTCTTTCATCTGAGAAATATCGCTAAGTTACGAAGGATGCTATCCATCTCATATGCAGAAAAGCTAGTTCATGACTTCTAGGCTGGATTACTGTAATGCTCTGTTCGCTGGTTGCCCAGCATCCTCTATTAACAAACTTCAGTTAGTACAAAATGCAGCTGCCAGAGTTCTTACCAGGTCTAGAAAATATGAGGTCTAGAATAGGTCTAGAATGGCAAAGTCTACTAAAGGCGGTCAAGCCTTCTTATTTATGGCTCCTAAACTCTGGAATAGCCTTCCTGATGATGTCCGAGGCTCAGACACGCTCTCTCAGTTCAGAACTAGATTAAAGACCTATCTTTTTTTTTAGTAAAGCATACACACAATGCATCGCATAACGGTATGATGCATGAGTGTGCTCCATGCAGGTGATCTGGCTTGACAACCACCTGTAGGACACCTCCTGTCTTAATGCACCAGACATTTTGATCGAAACTCTCATATGCTTTACATATTTGTTTCTATGTTTGTTTATATAACTGCTATTTTCATTTATAGCACTTCATTTTTGCATCTTGTTTAAATACACTATGAACAGCAGCTACACTAATTATTTTCTTTATTCTCTATTTCCACCTGGGGGTACTCATCCCAAGGCCCCCAGAGATTATACAGCATCATTGATGCGATCCAAGACCTGTGAAGAAATGATGCCACGTATCCATAATCCTGGACCAGGCCGTATCCTGAGCTGCTGTGGATGTCATGGAGGACTGGAGAGCATGAGACTGATTCCTGAAAGACCCCAGTGATAGACTAGTCCCCGCATTGATCCTGTGGGCCAGTCTGATCATCTGCTGATAACCTACTCACACCTGCAATGCTCTACGATGAACGTCCAGCGTTCTCCAGCCTCCGGCGCCTAGACTGCAGCTCCACACAAGAAGTTTGGCTAGAGAAAAAAAATGGTTGTGCCTCTGGAGGTTTTTTTTTCTTCACTTCGTCAGTTGGTGAGGTTTTTTTCCTCGCCACTGGCTTGCTTGGTTTGGGACTTGTGGAGCTGTGCATCGATGGATTTGCTCTTCAGTGTTTGGACCTTCAGCTGTGAAATTTAAACCACACTGAACTGAACTAAACTGAACTTCAACTGTGAAAACTGGACTTTACTAGTACTTCTATGTTAAGCAGCTTTGACGTAAACTACATTGTAAAAGCCCTATAAAAATAAACATGAATTCAATTGAGATTGAGTTGGCAATTTCAGTCTGAGAAAAAGTTGAGAAAAACAACAAAATATTAGCTAGATATATTTGTCATCAAAAATGAAAGCAAAAGAGCCAATAAACAGCAATAAAATAAAAATAACACTGTGTACTGAATGTCAGATTGCGTTATTTTCACCAAGATCTCATTGTTTCAGTATTGTATCACTATGGACATTTAGCTCAAGGCAATGGATCTAAATTGCATTTAGGTTGAGCTCTGATAAAGCTGTTCTGGGTCTAAGTGCACGGTGGGTAGTCTACCTTTTCCATGTGAGAGGGTCAGGCAGATTAAAACCTGCTTTGAAAATCCCAGTCTTCCGCAGCACTATCTGCAGGGGAAACTCAGCCTCTCTGATCACTGGCTTTAAATGAGATGTAAAATTAACTTCCAGTCTGGCATATGAAGGTCAGACTCTTGAAGTGCTTCTTTCAGTGAAACACTGTCTATTTTCATTGGCAAGATTCCCTCGGGCATCTGTTGTAATTTAGAGAAAGGACCTGACAGTGTGGATTTTCAGCGTTTTACACACATTGTAGGTCTTTGTTGTATTAAAAAAAAGTGTAGATTTGTAAAAAAAAATATATATATATATGAACAAAAAATACAAAACACACTAATAATGAAATGCCCTGTTAAAGGAATAGTTAACCCAAAAATGTAAATTACCCCATAATTTGCTCACCCTCAATTTGTCCCCCGTGTGTACTTTCTTTTCTCAAATAAACACAGATGGAGTAGTTTTACATTTTAATGCTGTATAATGGTGTAGGATAGTGGGCAGTTTTTGAAGTTCCCTAAAATGCTAAAGGCCTATTGATACTTTTGCATCTTGCAGTAGGTCGGGTCACACAGCCTGCACTAGTTTGTAACTATTATTAATTTGTAATAAAAATATATAATACTTTATTTCTTACAAAAACATTGATTTGCTTCATAAGACATGCATTAACCCCCTTGTGTCTTCTTTGTTGATTTTAGGATGGATTCAGCTGACGTTTGGAAGCTTTAAAAAATGACCACTACACCAAGAACACTATACCACATGGAGGAATTTAAAATTCTGACTGTGTTCATCTGACAGAAGAAAGGCATATACACAGAGGATGAGGGTGAGTAAACTATGGAGTATAGTTTTCATTTTTGGATGAACTATTACTTTAAGCTCAGCTTCACACAGAAGTCACTTTCAGCAGTATTCTGCTGGCAAAAACAGCAAAACTTGGACCGGTTTGCATTTTGATTTCTTGGAAATGACTGAATCTCACCCACAAAAATTGCAGAACAATTAAGTGTGAAATGAATACAGTGTTAATTCTGTCAATGAAATTACTGAAATTTAAGCCCATCTGAGAGATTTATGTCACTTGATTGAAAGTCTGTGGTGCCTTAAAACAAAGAAAGTTATGATATCCAAAATAAATCAATATATACTTTTGATGTGACACAATCGTTTTATCTAATGATCAAATTTTAATTTAGCCTTTTATTCACTTATTAAACATTGCTCATTAAACATTAAATCATGCCCATTTAACTCGTAAGATACAAACATAAAATATGTGACCAAATCTGTACCCTGTTAACATTTGTTTTCTGATCAGTGTTTATATGAAAATAAAAAGAACTAAATTAGATCCATTCTTCAGAAAGAGATTGCATCTTTTCAGAAGATTTTTTATCAATATTTACTTTTGAAGTGACATAAATTTTTTCTAATGATCAAATTTAATTTAGTCTTGTATTCACTTATTAAACATTACTTATTAAATCATGCCCAATTAACTCATAATTTACAAACATAAAATGTGTAAACAAATCTGTACCCTGTTAACATTGTTTTCTGATCAGTGTTTACATGAAAATAAAAAAGAACTAAGTTAAATCCATTCTTCAGAAATCAATTGCATCTCTTCAGAAGATTTATTATAAATATACAGTTGAAATATTAGCCCCCCTTTGAAATTGTTATTCTTTTTTAAATATTTCCCAAATGATGTTTAACAGAGCAAGGAAATTTTCACAGTATGTCTGACAATATTTTTTCTTTAAGTCTTACTTGTTTTATTTCAGCTAGAATAAAAGCAGTTTTTTATAAAAAAAAAAAACAAAACATTTTAACTATTAGCTCCTTTAAGCTAATTTTTTTTTTCCGATAGTCTACAGAGCAAACCATCATTATACCCTAACTTGCCTAGTTAACCTGATTATCCTAGTTAAGCCTTTAAATGTCACTTTAAGCTGTATAGAAGTGTCTTAAAAAATATCTAGTCAAATATTATTTACTGTCATCATGGCAAAGATAAAATATATCAGTTATTAGAAATGAGTTAATAAACTATTATGTTTAGAAATGTGTTGAAAAAATCTTCTCTCCGTTAAACAGAAACTGGGGATAAACATAAACAGGGGGGCTAACAATTTAGGGGGTTTAATAATTCTGATTTCAACTTTATACTTTTAAAGTGACACAATCATTTTCTATCTAATCTTCATATCTAATAATCAAATTTAATTTAGCCTTTTATTCACTTATTAAACATTACTCATTGAACATTAAATCATGCCCGTTTAACTTGTAAAGTACAAACATAAATATGTGACTAAATCTGTACCCTGTTAACATTTGTTTTCTGATCAATGTTTATATGAAAATAAAAAGAACTAAATTAAATCCATTCTTCAGAAAGAGATCGCATCCCTTCAGAAGACTTAATATAGAGTTTATTTTTTGATTCATACAATGTTTTTGAAGCATCGGGATTCTGGGTGAACAGATCTTCGATGAAGGCACAGAAATCTCAGCCTTCTTTTTTTATTTACTTCAAAATCCAAAGTCTTCCACACTTTGTAGGCACAACGTTCAAGTGTATTTTAAAAGTTGTTGTTTTTTAATGTTGAAATCAAAGAACTGCAAAGACTCCGACTGTGACCAACTGTGTTTGTACTGGTGGGCAATATCCTGTTGGCATCCACTGTCAGTCTCTTTGATGATGCCAATCGAGCATAACGTAGGATAAAACATTTTTTTTTTCATTTTGGCAGAACAATAACTGTCAGTGTGGTGGATGTTTTTGCATGCATATCTAAATTCATCCCATGATCTTCCTCCTGTAGACCATCTCAGAAATGAAATCCTTTGATGAAGGTGTTAACGTCCTGAATACATCTTTAAACTACTCTCATTATGCGCTAATTACGTCTTGCTTGCTGTGACTCAAGCTACTAATCAAAAGTGAAAATGTCATCAAAATGCCACCTTGATAATCAAAAATAGTAATATTCTTGTTTATCTGCTGCTCTGTAAACAGTAAAATTCATTTTGTGGGCTTATTGACATATTTCGAAGGGCAGAATCTCTGAAAGTAATATAATCTGAAATGAGTCATTCTCGACTTGGAATTTTACACTTTAAGCTGTGGTTGAGCCTGCGTTTATTTGCTAAGCAGCATATCCACAAAGGAAAAAAAGGCTGAAATGTATTCACCAACCACATCAAGCGGTCAACATGCATGTTTAAGAGAAGGTTATCTCTAATGACCTCATTTGTCACCGTTTGATACATCTTAAAGGTCAATCCGAGATCTTGAGATTAATTGAACATATAAATCAAATACTTCAAACCAGGCAGGCCTTGATTTTTTTTTTACGTGAGAAAATTATTACTGTTTCTTTACAAATGATGGGGAGAAAAACATCAGTATGATGAATATATCAAAATATATATTCTCTATTGGTCAAAATGTGTCACTAGGTTTTTAATTTTTCATTTCTTTTTCTTAAATTTTACGAGAAATCTTGAGAGGAATAATCACAACTAGCCCAAAATACATTGTGTGGATTAAAATTACACGTTTTTTCATGCCAAACAAATATTGGCTTATTAACTATTGATTCTGGGAATATATTTCGTAATTTTCATACTGTAAATATATGAAATTTGATTTGTACTATCAAGGTTTTGATTAGTAATGTGCATTGCTAAGCACTTCATTTAGACAGCTTTAAAGGTGATTATCTCAGTATTTAATTTCTTTTTAATTTTCAGATTGCACATTTTCAAATAGTTTTATCTCAGCTGAATATTGTCAAATCCTAACAAATTATATATCAATGGGAAGCTTATTTATTCAGAATTTATTCTATCTTTAGAGCATTGTGTTTTTAGAAATTAAAATTATGCTTCAGAAATAATTGGTCAGACTGTTTTGTTAATGAAAATCTGGGTTATTCCATGCAACAGATATTAAATTCTTTACTCTTGCAATTTAAAATGCTAGTATTGTCTAGGAATGAATATAACAGAACAGGTCACATATTTGGTTATGCAAAGATAATAATAATAGTAATAATAATTTAAAAAAAAGGATTTTAATTATACAACTTTGATTTGTAAATCCAGAGAATTTTTAAGTTATCTACAATTTTTTCCCATTGATACGTTAAATAACTGAAAAACAATGTAAAAAGTACATAGATAGATAGATAGATAGATAGATAGATAGATAGATAGATAAATAGATAGATAGATAGATAGATAGATAGATAGATAGATAGATAGATAGATAGATAGATAGATAGATAGATAGATAGATAGATAGATAGATAGATAGATAGATAGATAGATAGATAGATAGATAGATAGATAGATAGATAGATAGGTCAATTTAGTTTATTAAATTCACCTATTCCACATGTCTGTACTTGTGGGGAAAACCGGAGTACCCGGAGGAAGCCCATGCAAACACAGGAAAAACTTTAAAACTTTCGAAGTCCACACAGAAATGCCAACTGACCAAGCTCACTCACTGCGCCACAATGACGGTCATTTTTGTAACATTTTAATCCTTTTTCTTTTTTATATGTAAAGATATTTGTATATTGCTGTGCATCCTGTGCATATTAAGCATTTAATAACCTGCATAGGCGCATAACTAACACGCTCTGCTCTTGACTCTTCACCACCTTTTAGTTGGTCAATGGCGCAGTTTATTTAAGTTCCTTGTTATTTAAACAACGTGGTGCAAAACGTAAAAATTTAGGGTTGTGCTGATCTGAAAATAGCAACAAATCAGGCAAAACATGCCTTGCACCTAACTGCGCCGGGTGTGATAGGGCCCCAAGAGTAGGAACATTTTCAGTTTCTTGGTCAGACCTTGTTAAAGTTATTTAACATTTAGCAAGGTGTGTATTAGTAATAAAACAGTCTTTTGATTTCTGTCATGTACACAAACATTAATTTAATTATTAAATATTTTATTTTTGAAACGCACAGTGATAGGATTGCGCTTTAGACGCCATCTTGTGGTCAGACGTGGAAATTCATTCGACGTGAACTCTCAATGCTTTAAAATGGGGATTTTCTCGCTGTTGAGTGAATAGACCATTTGGGGGGGTGTAAACAATAACAATGTATTTCCTGTTTTACATTTTAATTTCCATAGCTTGTCGATAATCCAAAAAGGTCCACATACTGTATTGATAAAAATGCCATGACAGATGTTTTAACTTTTATATATGATTGAATTGCCTCAGTTATGAAATAGTTTGACAACAAGCAGGAAATGTTCTTGCCCCAATGTCATCATCTCATTAAAATGGTTATATATATATTTATGGTTTGTAGACTCGTTATTGCTGTGCATTGTGGGATTGATTGAAACCACTTCATAATACCCACTATGGTTTCTGACACCACTAAAAAAATGGGTGCTCTCTCAAATAGTGCACTATTTGAGTGTCATAGAGGGTGATTTCGGAAACAGCATAACAATAAGAGCATGGTTAGGAATATTGTCAAATTGATGTAAACAAAGCAGAATCAGACAGACTTTGACTGAAGATGACCAAAACTATTTTTAAGTGAATTAACTTGTACATTACTCATTGACCTAAAGAATAACAATGTGTGCTAGCAAAGAAAACATTATACATTTTGATTTCACACTGACCTCAAAATCCCCAACAGAAAAAATAAGTAAATTCTTTATACCTCCAGAAGCAGTGCCAGAGGAAAAGCCCTCAGTAGCTGCAGTACATACAGATGTCCTCTTTCTGCATAACCCATTTATTTCTAAGTGCTCTGCCCATAGTTGCTCTGTCGTACAGTGTAGTTCCTGCAGGCTGAGCAAATCATTCTCAGACTGCTCATGTCAGGCATAAAACTAATGTCATGCAAGTGTAAAGGGGGGAAAACATTCTGTGATATAAGCCTACAGCAAGGCTTACTTTTGGGCATCGCTTTAGTTTATGAAGAGATGAAACTTTTAGGACTAGCACTTGATACTTTTCAACTTTGAATCATTCTTTTAGGGATACAGCTTGTACATATTAGTATAAAAAATAAAAGCTGTGCAATCATGTTTCTTTCTTATAAAGGTTTGGGGAAGACAGCACAAAACAAAAGACCCTGCCACTGTGGTAGAATCCTGGGCGTCATTTATCTTGTCCATTATTTCAGGAGCCGCATTGTGTGAAAGTGTGAAAAGCTCCCAGTTTTCCCTCACATCTCCACAGGAGTGTGTTGAGGACGGCGAGTAATAATAATCACAGCTTTCATGCATGAGCAGGTCGACTCAGTTCTGTGTGCTTGAGGGATTTTCAGAAGTCATTCTGGTTATTAGGTGACAGTTTTGCTGTATTGTTTTGTCTTAGGTTACTTTTGTATTTTGTATGGGTGAATGGACTGCTTTGAGCAGCTTCTACCTCAGCAGGGACCACCGAGCACAATTGTAATGGGGGTAATTGTGACACGCCACATTTTTCAGTCACTGTGTAAGTCAGAGTGATGACATTTGCTTGGTAAAGTTCTTTTTCTGTCGATAAAAAAACAAGTGTCGTGCATTGATTTTGAGTTAGAGTGGTTATTATAGTGGTTATACTTTGATGGTCCACTTTAGATGGTCATTTTGAAACTACATTGTTACATAGTATTACTAAAGTCTGCTAAAATAAAGTGTTTAAATTCTACTAATAATACTAATGCTAATTCAGACGCAACAGACCTCCAAATAGGACCAATTCCAAGTCTTAGGAATATTACATATTTAGGAATTGCTTAGTTAAGTTCGATTTTTGCTTACTCGCAATACTGTGTGTTTGTATGTATTTTATTGTGTATTTTTTTACACACTGTTAACCCTTACTGTAAATTATGAAGTAATACCTGTAAAATAGCCAGGTTTTCTGTAATAAAAGGAAACATATTTTACTGTAAAAGGAGTAGGATTTGTATGAAACTGTGCAGTGCAAAGAATAAATTACAGTAATGCACTTTATGTACTCATTACAGGTAGTAACTGTGACAGAAAATGGTAAATTACTGTTTAATCATTACTGTCCCATCTACTCTGAGGCCTTATGTTGCTATTTATAGAGTTATAGAGTTGCATTAATCTTAGGGCAGAAAACAATGATTTAGGCATTAATACACACAGGATGTCTGTCTTTTTCTAAACACAAAATTGTTAGTAATAATAGTTTGTTGTGCCTTTAAGGGAGCCAGGTGTTTGATTTGTTTACTTCTGAGTGTCCTGCATTCTCTGTCTATCAATTCAGATGCAGAGTTTGAAATGTTTTAAACCAAGAATCTAAAATGAGTAAGTAAAATGTGCTTAAATGTGTTTGAGGGTTTCTAAAATAAGTCTGTGTAAATTATGTTGTTGTTATCTTGAACTGTGTACTTGAAAGCTACATTGTTAGCTAGTTAGCATCTTCTCATATAACATTACTTTCATTTAAGTATATTTATTAATTGGGTATTGCATATTGGCATAATTTAAAGATGCAAACAGTGTATTTCTGGCAACTCAGCGTATTTTATACACATAAAACCCATTTTAAATTCTAGTCTCCTCAGTTAGGTAACGTGCACAGAAATCATCACAGGTAATCACAAACAGATGATACATATCCACATGCAAACCTCCACGGTCAGGTACCAGGTTGTGAATTTGTTGGCAAGTATTTTTCAGAGCTTTTGCAACTGTGAATTCATATTAGAGACAATGGAAAAGTTTGTTGTCTTGAGATTTTTTAAGTTCATTCATTCATTCATTCATTCATTCATTCATTCATTCATTTTTTTCAGCTTAGTCCCTTTATTAATCTGGGGTCGCCACAGTGGATTGAACCACCAACTTATCCAGCATATGTTTTATGCAGCGGATGCCCTTCCAGCTGCAACCCTTCTCTGGGAAATATCCATACACACTCATTTTCTCACACACACATACTATTACACTATACAGACAATTTAGCTTAGCCAATTGACCTATACAACATGTGTTTGGACTGTGGGGGAAACCGGAGCACCCGGAGGAAACCTACGCAATCATGGAGAAAACAAACAAACTCCACTCAGAAATGCCAACTGACCCAGCCGAGGCTTGAAACAGCAACCAGATTTTTAAAGTAAATAATAATAATAATAATAATAATAATAATAATAATAATAATAGATTAAGTAATAATATAATGATTGGATCTGTTGGATTCTCGTGGTTGCCGACTTTATTTTTGTTTTGCTTTTAAATCTCTTTTATAATTATTTGAAACTTTTTTTTTATTAAGAATCAACACAGAATGTGCCTCTTTTTATATATATATATATATATATTTATATATATAGAGAGAGTACTGTATGTGTGTGTTCTTTTGATATGTTTATTTTTTTAAATACTTTGAAAATTAAAAACTTTTTAAAATGTACATTAATTGTTTTGTGTAACACATTGCATTGATGAGCAGCTGGATTTTACAGCAGAAACTCTTTTTGGTTTCTTTTATGTTTTTAATTTTATATCAGGAGTCAAGTAATGCCGCATTAGAGCTTATTCAAATGTAAGTATTATATGTGAATGACATACATTTAAAGTCAAAATTATTTAGCCTTCTTTTTCAAATAAATCTTAAGTGATGTTTAACAGAGCAAAGAAATTGTCACAGTATTTCTTATATTTTTGTTTACTTTTCCTAATTCCTAACTTAAACCTTTAAATTGCCATTTAAGCTGGATATTAGTAACTTGCAAAATCACTAGTAAAATGTGTTTAAAATGAGATGGCTTTAGATGGAGTTTAATTAATTTTTTTTTTAATCTTTTTTTTGATATGTGATTTAATGCAGGCAGTTGCTATGAAAATATGCTATGGTCAAACTCAGTTCCTGGAGGGCTGCAGCCAGCAGAGTTTAGTTCCCACCCTGCTTCGACATTACCTGTAGATTTCTCACAAGCCTCAATTAGTTTGAAGAGGTGTGTTTAATTAGTGTTAAAGTTTAAAGCTGTGGTCACACTAGAGTTTGTGCGTGTGAAATTCTGTCGTATGGCGCTGCGAAAAGAGGCGGGATTAAACATGATTAGACATAAAAAAAGGGATCGATTATCTATCTATCTATCTATCTATCTATCTATCTATCTATCTATCTATCTATCTATCTATCTATCTATCTATCTATCTATCTATCTATCTATCTATCTATCTATCTATCTATCTATCTATATAGTATACTATAGTATAGTATACTAGTACTATAGTACTCATCAAACATTTAAGCAAATTTCATATTTTATTTTAATCATTTATTATGTTACCAGGCATAGTATTTTATATTATTGTTATTTTATTAGAAATGTTTTTAATCGGTCTAATTAAAAATGAACATTTCATGTCAATTTAAAATAAATAAATAAATAAAATTAGTATAGGACAATATTTAACCTAATCAAGGCAAACACTGTTCCTAGAATTTTAAACTGCAATTACAAATTTAAGAAGAATTAAAAAACACACACACACGCGCACACACACACACACACACACACACACACACACACACACACACACACACACACGCACGCACCCACCCACGCAAGCACGCACGCACTCACACGCACACTCTCTCTGTCTCTAAATTGTTTTTGGAAGTGTGCTTTTAAAAATTACATATTTACAGATGTTCTCAACCACTAGTGCCACCTAACAACCATAGACTTCTTCTATTAAAATCTCATTAACAAGTCTAGTTATTTTGGCACATATAAATGCATCTTGTGCCAAAATGGCAAGTACATTTGTTGCCATCTGTGTTAGGAAGGAAAATGTAAAAATTATAATTGGCCTGGTCTCTCACAGCAGGTGACCAAATATCATTATGATTACATTTAGATACTTTTTAACCCCTGACATATAATTTTTCTGTCCACATTATTCAAAATAACTCATTAAACCACCATCCCACTCTCAATTTACATCAATATTGTTTCACTTTAAAAAAAAAAAAAGTGAATTTAATATGCATGTATTCTTGCACTATTCAAAGAGGATGCATGATGCTAGAATTACCTAGTAATGAGTGTTTGGCTTTTGGCAGCATAAATGATTAGCACAGACCAACTATGCCAGTCCAATTTAGATACAGAATGGAATGAAGGGACTTTGGTTGCCATTAACTCTAATGACATTCGGGCAATTATATCCAAACCATGTCTTTCCCAATTAAAAAGAAAATACTCAACAGGAGCTGGTTCAAAATGCTTTTATCTGAGAGCTATTTTACAAATGTCCCAACCATGTTTGTGAGTCAACAGTAAATATATTCCTTATTAGACAAATCCATTAGTTGTTGGAGACACAGTCTGTAAAAACGAAGTCAGAGTGTATGAATCCAGTCTAGACATATATCTTAGATCTTAAATGCGAAACCTCTGGCTCCACTAACATTGAATGTTTTGCTGCTGTACAGATCAAAATTAGAAAACGAACTAATTTCATGAATTCCGAGGTCATTGCTTAGTCTTTTGAGTAAAAGAGCAAGCTTAAATTGCATACATATATTCTGAAGCAAATTATATAGATAAAAAATCTAATAGAGATATTTGAATAAGAGCATTTACAAAAATTCTTCAGAGTTATTGGTGTTAATATGGAACCAAGATCTTGGCAAACAGTTTCTTAATGTTTCCACCCACCTATTTTTGTGTGCATTTTGGAATTTCACATACAAAATGCATTGTTATGGTTGCCAGTGGTTCCCAATACTTGGTTACACCTGGAAGGGCATCTGCTGCGTTAAACATATGCTGGAATAATTAGCGGTTCATTCCACTGTGGCAATCTCTAAAATAGAGACTAAGCCATAGAAAAATTAATGAATGAATTTTGGTGCCCTGTCAATCGCCCGAACTACAAATCCCATCATGCCCTGCATTCACACACCAGTTTCAGTTTATCTTCTGATTACACTCAGCTGCAGTTCATCATCACTGATTACATGGACGAAATACACACACCACACACACAAACACACACAAACATTTGAGTCTTATGTAATGAACTGGAGTGTAACAACAGGAGTTGGATCCAAATGCAAATCTAATAAAGCTTGATGGATGGGGTTTGTAGTTCAGGTGAATGACAGGAAGTGTTCTCCAGTGATCCACAAGGGCAACACCTCTGGCAACCATAACAAGCATAATGGAAATGCCAAGGTGCACATAAATTTAAAAAAATTGTATAAAAAAACAACTGAGTAGGATAAACAGTTGATTCGATAAGAAAAAAATGTTTACCCAATAAATTCTGCCATACTCATCAAAAAGATGTGATTTTGTTTTACCAGATAATGTGATCATAAAAAAATCGGTGTGATGGGATGCAGATATAATGGACAAACCAGTGAATCGACAGCCTGATATCATTAGGAAACGTAAGTATTTTACGTTTTGTCAGTTTAGTGGTTAATTCGTACAAGTTCAGGCAAACGAACATGTACAATTGTAAAAAGGAGGCCAGGCACCCAACCCAACTGTCATTGGCCGATAAGCGAATCGTACTAAATTCTATGAATGAGATTGTATGAATTCATAAGAAATTAGCCACTAAAAGATACAAAAACAATGGGATTGTATTGAAATTGACCACAGTGTAAAACATCTGAAATGTTACTTGGGTCAAAATGCCTTAGCCAAAGTCCATCATGAAAGTGGTCCACAGATCCAGGATTATTTCCTCCCTGAACTGTCCTGAGTGGCTGGAGGCCTCCAAAAGCCACCGAACATTCATTTTACTTCCGTCTAGTTTTGATGCAAGTAATTTATTATATGAGTAGAAAGGCCCACAGTGGCTTCTCCTACCATAGCATTTTTTTCTTTTTTTCCTGTTTGTCATGATTCTGTTCTTTTTGACTCATTGGATGGTGTTTTATGTGATGGTCCGGTTTTGCACATAATAAAGTTCACATATAGGTTTGGGAGGAGCCTAATCATTCAGACGTGTTAATCATTATCACATGGCTATAAAAGCAAAAGCCATTGCACTGTGTCAGATGACCATTTTCTTTTCTTGCAACCCACCACCTCCCCCTATCCTCCACCTAATCTCTCAGTCTTTCTCTTCAGTAGTACACTCACAGGGGGTTTGAATGTGTAGCTCGAGTGGAGACTCCTTCAAGGACAGGAGGTTCGAGTCTCCTTCGAGGTCAGCGAGCCAAGTTTGTTTAACTATTATGACTGAATGAGCAGGCACATTTGTGAGTTTATCTCATATCTTAGCTAATGTTTTGTACGGTTTTCAGTTTCTATCTAATCAAAACCTAGACTAACCTTGCTGTGTGTACAGAGAAAAGTTCATTTTAGTGAAGGGAAACCTTATGTTTGTTACTAAAACTGGGGAAAGACTGCAGCCAAAGTGTGTAAAGAAGTTAGTGAAAGGTGGAGGAGGCAGAGTCAGGGTGTGAGGCTGTTTTCTGCCGCAGGAGTTTGGTGAATACAAATGTTTATTAGAAGCTCCGTCTGCATCATGCTGTTCCTTCCCTCTATTCATCACCAAATAAGCCACCAATTTTCATACAGGACAGTGAGCCATGTTACACAGTAAAAGGGGTAAAGCAGTCTCTTGAAGATAAAAAATATAATAATTAAATGGCAGCCCAGAGTCCTGATATAAACCTGATTGAATTTCTATGGAAAATCTTTAATGACAAAGTTATGGCTAAAAGGAAATCACCACAGTCAGTGAGCTGGGGAAGAGAATGAAGAAGAGCTCAAGATCCCAAAAGAGAGATTGGTGATGTCCTGTAAGATACTGGTAAAGTTCTTTGAGAGACTGGTGATGTTCTATGACTGCAGATGTGCTAAGTCATTCTAAACGCACTTCAAATTTTTAAAACTCTTTTTTACACACTTCTTTTTTTAATTTCTTCAAAATTTCATTACAAATTACAACAAAAATGCCTGATCACTGTTTTCAAAGTCATAGTTGGTTTCGATTGAAGTGCCTTTATTAGTATGTAAACAACTAGAAGTAACATTTTTTTTATGTAATAGCTACAATTTCTTCAAATTTTAAATGTTGAATATTAGATTATTTCTGAAAAAAATAATGTTTAAAAACTGTTCTCTTATTGTGGATCTCCACTTAACTGAAACAATACCAATCAGAAATTAAATGTATGTGTAAATTTATATTTATTCAGCTTTTAAATAAATTTCAGTAATATTATTGACTAATATGAAAGTGTTCATTTGATTAATTTACAATACAGTTTGTAAAGTAATATTTTCTCTCTTTTAGTTCATGTATTATATGATATTAAATGAGAGACTTGCTTTGTTTACCAAATAAGTGGATATAGATGAATTTGCATCATAAACATTTAATAAAAGTTAAAAATGTTTTATTTTTTATTTCATGTATTAAGTTTTAGATGCTTTTAAAATAATTCTGCATAAATCTGCAGATTTTTTACAAAATTCTCTGCAGAAATAGCAAAAAATATCTGAAGATTCTGTCTGGCCCTAATCATGAGGAGAAAATAAAAGGATTCACTGGGCATATGAAAGCCAAACATAAGCACATAAAAGATTAACCCACATTTTATATCAAATTACACCTGCGGATGAAGATTTCTTAACATTTCTATCAATAAGAGGTACATGTGAGCAAAAAAAAAAAAAAAAAAAAACAACAAAAAGAAATTGCACTGTATAAAGTGCAATGTTTCAACTTGCGCCAAATAAAAATAAAAGTTGCGATGAGTTCAAGAAATTCCCCTAGCTTATTAGTGAAAATGCTGATCCGGTCCTCACTTTATGTTTTAAACTATACTAGCTAAATTTGACTCTACTGTGACTCCTAAAACTTACTGCTTTTGCCTTAAAGAGGCTACAGAGGAAAAGCACCGATGACTATAGCCTTGAGCAACAGGGGAAAAAAGAAAAATGTAGGCTACTTTAATGAAAGATTTCGGTGTAGCCTATAGCTTCTATTGTGGGATGTGTCAACCATTATTTTAGCTGTGAATGATTTTTCCTTCAAGCGCTTCCTTTGTTCTAAAACAGTGGCTTTCAACTGACATGTCACAAGTCTGTAGTGAATGGGTCAGCGGAGGAAAACCTTCTAAATCCTGAAAATAAATGGAAATAATAATAAATATGTCTTCTCAACACTTAAAAAGGAGAAAAGCTTCCTAGATCTTTTGGTGTTGATGTCTAATGTCAAACCCAAACCACGTTAGCTAGCTTTAGAATTCTTTTGCAAAAAGAATAAACATATGTGCAGCACTTTTTTTATTAGTGTTAATTATGGCCTTGCTAACAATGGCTTGTTTATGCTTCCCTATCAGAAGTGCCCCACTTTCCACTTATAAAGTTGTGATTATGTTGCATTCACAAGCTTTGTTGCCAGAAGGGACAGAATCTTTGAGGAAACCAGGTTTAGTCTTGCATTTTTCTAAGAGAAATCTTATTAAAAGAAACATTAAGAATATAATGCAGCTTCCCACTGACTGAAAATGTAAACACTCACAGCACCATATACTGTAATCAGCTTGCTGATGCTCTGGAATTTCAGATACATGTGTGTTAATGTCGCTGTTTGTAAACATAAAACATTCATTCATATAATGGTGTTCATATACTGTATGTAAATATGCACTACTTAATACACTTATATTTATTATCATTTCAATAGCATATGAAGGAAGGTTTATTTGCTCACTGCAAAACCTGTTTCTAATTGGTCAGTTGTGAATTTCAGTGTGTGCTCATTTGGGGAAATGAAACCAATTTGTTTTCTGCACTCATATAGTGTTCATGAACTATTACTACATATTCCTCACACTCTCATAGAAGTTTGCTACTATTTTTTTTGCATTGTTTAATTATGTTTTCTCTACATAAAAATCATATTTTTGAAACTTATTTTTAAATCGCCACCCTACACTGTAAAGAAAAGGCAGGGTTCCACACAATTCATTCATGTTGTACCAACATAATTCGATTAAAGAGCCCCTATTTTGCATTATAAAAGGTGATATTTTGGTTTTGGGGGTCTCCAACAACAGGTTGATATGCATGCAACAAAAAAATAAACATTTTTATTGTCTTATAATATGCATTTATTTTTACCTAATTATCCTAACGACTCCTATATGATTTGTTCAGCAATTCATTTGTTCCCTAAGCCCACCTTTATGTAAGGCTAATCTGCAGTAATTGGTCCGATGACCCAGTCAGTTGTAATTGGTTGACTGGGTTTAACACGAGAGAGAAACGCCCACCACAGCTATGAAGTAGGAGAGTATGTAAGTATGCAATGCAGTTACACACTAGCATATTACTCTACTCTTAACCCTAACCCAAAATACTAACAACGACACACATTCAGTATTAATCAACACAGTGGCAAAAGTTAAGCTATTTTGAAAATTGACCGCAATGTGCGTGTGAGGAACAGCTGATGGTGGCCATAGGACAGGCAAATGGCAGAGGATCGCGAGTTCAGAAACGCATTTAAATCGCTAAAGGAAGAAGCACGCATCATGTTTTCAATGTGGTTTTGGACGCAATTTGTGAATAGCCCCATAAAGATTTAACCTGAGAGATACAGTACAAGCACTAATCTATAATAGATGATTACAAGCCGCATTGAGCGATTACAAGTTACAACAATCAAACACATATTTTGCAAACAACAGAAATTGAGGCAACAATTTTAATTCCACTTACTTGTTATGATCTAGAGAAAAAAGAAACTGGTCCATTTGAACTGTAAAAGTTACTGACAAAGTACCTGTCAAAGTCCATACACAACAGACCCCGCTGCTCTTTAAAATGGCAGACGAATCCTGCATTGCAGCATAGGTTATTGTATCAATCATCAGCACAAACACAGCACTGGGTTGGCTATACTGTGGTATTGTTGTGAAAATGCACTTTAACACTGTATTCTCCACAGCCGAATCTCCATCTGTCAGTGATCATCATCTTTGTGTCATGATCATTTCCGTGATCCCCTCGCTCCGCTAGTGTCTGAAGGCAAAGGCCCTTTCACGTTTTACCGGATTCTGCACTTCATATTTGGTGATGTACAGTATTAACGTCGAGGCGTTCAAGAAAAAGATCCAAACCCAACACGATTCATTTATTCGACTCTGAGTTGAGAATTTAGTTAAAGATAGTTTTAAACATGGTGCACTTTCAGATTTAAACCTCAGCTGGATGTTTTCATTCACTTAGTGCTGTGTTACTGCCTGGAAGGTCATTTTCAAAAACCCATAATATGGGCTCTTTAAGATAACCTAACAAATCGAAGTGGATTGAACATAAAACAATTCAGTTGTGTTAAAACAATCTCTAATTGTGTTGATTTAGCTCATTTTAAATGAGTAGTTTGAACAAGCAGCAAAATTATTTTTTGAATGTATAAAACACTTTCTCATAAGACAAGGCTAACACATTTATCTAAAGGTTTTCTTAGTATAGACAATTTCAAGTGAAACACAACAATGACACTGCTTTCATGTCTCTCGTATGACCTGTTTTAAGCAGCGTAGAAGCACAGTTAGCGCTCTTTGTTTTTAAAATTACCTTAGAGGAACTCAGTGTTCGTATTAGACCAGTAATTAAACGTTGCAAACTTTTTTGGTAGGCTGACTGTATTGTATTGTTTTAAGTAAATGCTTCTGAATCTTTCATCATTAGTGACACCAGTGGCTGATAAATGAACTGCAGCCAACAACATACATCGACAGTTGGCGCTTATTGAAGAAACTATTGCTGGGTACACACTTTATTTTTTACATCTTTTAAGATTTTTACATCTCATAAGATTTTACATCTCATACATTTTTACGTTATAGACCACAAACATGCAGACAAAATTCCTAGATGTCATCACTTTGCTCATATACGTAGTGTGTAACGTGTCGCGGTGTTTAAAAGCAGCACAGTCTGCTGTCCAAATTCATTTCACTTTGCCTGGCCATGACTGTTCCTGTATCAGAAATCACCCCCTTTTATTCACTAATATAGTCCACTTGAAGGAGTGAACAAAAAAAAGTGAGGGAATTCGAGCACTCAGTGAACTGGAAGGGATGCCATTTTATCTGTGTTTTTCTAGTTGATAAATCCCTCAGATTAGATTTTAAACTTCTTGGTCAAACCAGGTGACAGTTACTTAACACAGGATTTCATTGGGGTCAGACGTGAAAATTATTTCGGTGTGCGAAGTCTCACTGTGCACTTGAGGATTTTCTAGCTGTTGTGTGTACATGTGTTGTACACTCAATATTGCAGTGCATTGTGGGATTGACTAAGTGCACTTCAGGACATCCCCTATGGTTTCGGACATCACTAGAAATGGCTGCTCTCTCAAATAGTGCACTATTTAATAGTATAGGGGACAAGTTCAGATATAGCCTGTGTTTATTATGATTCTGTCTTCTGTCAGCTTACTTTCTGATTGGATATTGTTTTGTTTCACGTGATAACATCTGACATATGTGCGTTTGTCCTCATGGTTCCACTGACACATCAGGATTTCTGATTATTTTCTGATTTCTGATTACGATTCACATTGGAGGGCCTTCAATGTTTTTCTGAGCAGATTAAGTCACTCTTAACACGCCTCAAACCACACTGTTAAGCTTTAGGACCATCAAGATAATAGGGACATGATTGTTGGAAGGGGAGAAATCTTCTCCAATTATCTTGTGGTGCATACCCAGCATACGTGTTTAGAAACGTTGAATCAACTGAATCATTTCGCAAAGCAATTGAGTTCACTTTCTAAGAGTTAGAAATACCACAAGCTGGGGACACCTGCTGGTCACAATTGTTAAAACATGTAAATTCTAAAATTGTTACATAACAAAGCCTCATTGATGAAATATTGTAACCTTGGGAGTTTGGTACACACTCCAAACCACTGATATGAAACTATACATTGAAATAAGTTGCAAAGCTTCATGAAGCTGTGATAACACTCATGCACACACAACATACAAGACTCTGAACCTGATTCAAGACCTGGATATAGATTTTTTCAACAATTTTTTTCTTCTCCTTTTCATTTAGAAGCTTAACGACTGGAAATAAATTTGCAACATTATACTGAGCATCCATATTGACCAAGCTGCTGACAGTGATGTTTTCTGACTTTCATTTCAATTAATTACACACAACACAACAATGTCAGTAATCAGGCCCGTAGCCAGAGGGGTGGAGGGTTCGGGTGGTTCAGAAGACCCACCCCTCACTGACAAAGGTCCAGAATTTGTCTTATACATGAGCTCATTTGTCCTATTTTGACTGCTATGCCATCATAAATAGTGAAAATCACCCATCGAAAAAGGCTTTAAGACCAAGCAAAATCCTCTGTTGGCTGTCGCTTTGGCAGTAGTTCAGCAAATCAGTTTTGGCCAATGCTAACAAATATTTTCACGTAAGTGAAGTCATATTTCGCTACTGTATTGTTTGTAAATAGAAAAAAAATTTTTTACAAGTGACTTTTATTCAAAATTTTGGATATTATTCTTGACACAAAAAATGACCAATAAAATATGTGAATTACCAAAAGTGGACCATATTAAAATTAATTTGAATACTATTTTGGCTGTTGTTGTTATCCATGAATTTTTAAATGTACTTTTTTTTTTACAAGAGAGGCTAGAAAAATTGTGAAGCTTTACATTACTATTATTATGTTTTCATTAGTTTTTTTATTTTTTATTCAAATGGCCAAATTGTGACTGAGGAAAGTTGAATGTGCTGGCTAGTTCGTTATTTGCCAAATAAATTACAATAGACTATATGCACAGCTAGAGTTTTAAAGCCAACAATAAACTTCCGGTGAAAGCTTATTGTGACTATTTTCAATTTCACAAGGTTGTTTTTACAGCATCGATGTTGTCGTGTAATCACAATACATTCAGTTAAATACACTTAAGCATTAATTTAGTTGTTCAAGCGTAAAACGAGGTGAAAGACCAGCCACTAGCACCGTCATAGCAACAGGCTAGCGCAGAAATTCCATTGAAAATACTGGGGTAAAATAAACTGTCATTTTTAAAGACATGATGGAGAGAAATGGCATTTAATGCAGTGCTTCTTGTCCGATCTGAGACCCACTTAATTTCGTATATCTAATAGGCAGTGAAAATCGCTGATTTTTAAAGAAATCAGATCTTAAGCATGACTATTTTGTAATGGAAAGACAGTCCACCGGAAGCCCTTGGACTGCCTGGGTGAAAATTAAAAGTCTGTATGCATATTGCCAACAGACTACAGTTTTTGTATTTAAAACTTTAACACATTCCGTTTTTTTCTAATGATATATGATGTAATACATTTGTATTTTGAAAATAAGTCATCATATTTAAATCATATTTCTTTATTCTAAAATTTACTTCAAAAAGTGTGGTTGTTATGACCATCCGACAAGCTAATACAGCTAAAAATAGTGCATAAAATTTCACTAAAATGCAGTATTTAAGTCTCATAATTAAATAGAAAATGAGATGTATAACTGCAAAAAGGTCCAGTTTTTGGAAAAAAAAGAACCACCCCTTTCACCAGGCTGGCTATGGGCCTGGTAATAGTGGTCAAAAACATCAGTTGAGAAAGCATTAGATCATAGTGATTATTAAATATGTTTGGAAAAATCTGCACAGCATCATGTCAACAGATGAAGCAATTAAAACTGTTTAAAGGATTAGAGTATATAGGCGGAGCGTTTGTAAGGCTGGGGAAAGCTTAGCCTCTCCCTGGCCAGAGACCACGGAGATAGCAGCAAAGAAAAAAAATGCATTGAAAACATGTAACGGGTGTAAGGCGCAGTATGAATGTAATTTAATGTTGATGATTAACACAACACTTCAGCTATTGTACGTTTGTCAATCAAATTTAAAGTCCCCCTCCGCACAGAAATGGAACTGTGCAACCCCTCACGTTGCACTGATGAGCGCTGTTTATTAATGCAGTTCGTAGCTGCTCTGAAAACCAAACCAAAAGTGCTGGCCAGCGGACTATTCTGATTTGCTGGTCAAGCACATAAGTAATAAAATGACAAATGAGTTTTACGAGAGGGTATAATAATATATTACACTGGTTTAACTTGTTTTCAGCATTAAATGAAATTGGTAGTTTCATTGTAACGTAGTCTAGCCTATAGTGTAGTAATCTTGTTTAGGCAATCGTTTGGAGTTTTACATTTTAAAGGTCAAATATTTGTTGCTGAATTACAAGTTCGGTTTTCGATTGGCCTCGTGAAAAAGAGAATGATTTCGTATTCTCAGGGCCGGCGCGTCCAGAGGCGACCATACTTCTCTTCAGAGTCACACGATCCTTCAGAAATCACTCTAATATTAATTATTATTATTATAATTGTTATTATTATAATTATTGGTAATAGTAATAAAAGCAACAAGGAGTAACAATTTCATTTGAAACTACATACAGTAAGTAATAAATAAATATTTAATAAATAAGCATTTAACAATTTTTTTATATTTAATAAATGCTGCCTTGATGAACAGAATAATTTTCATTTGATTTTTAAATAAAAGTAATATTAAATAAATAAACTGACCCCAAACTTTTGACCGGTAGTGTAGATCAGTGGGTTAGTTTAATAATATTATTTAATGTGCGTGTTGAATATAATAGACGGTTGTTGATAGGCGGTGCTTTTGCTAAAACCTCTTCTTGGTCGGTCGCAAACCTTTTTAAATGCATTAAAGGGCAGTGCATATGTTAACCTTACCCTGGAGTTTGTTCACCCTCCGCCTATGAGTATATAGGATATTTGACATTATAAATGATATAAGACTGTGGTGTGATTTTTTGTGTTTCATCTTCGCATGACTTTACAGTTGCCTACATAACTGCTATTTTGGCATCATATAATTGAAGAAAATCTCAGGTAATCATTGCTGAGATTATGTAATATGAATAAAATATTTAGTCTGCGTGAACCGGACGCTGCTGAGACAACGGTTTGTTGATGTAATATTGAGTAGGGGCGGGGCTAAAAACTAACGGTTAGAGGGGCGTGGCTTTAAATATTCAAAGTGCCATCAACAGAGATTGATCCAGTCCAAACAAGGAAGCAGAGGGTCAGGCTGTCAGAGATTGATTGAAGATGACCAAAACAAACATTTTATTTTTTCCAGTGGGAAAAACACTTTAAACATTTTAAACTCTGATTTCATGCGGATTTTAAACGTTAAATGTCAGGACGTTTTGTTTACTTCTCTATATTAAACCCCAGACAGACAGCCGAAGCCCCAAAATCACTCGGAAGCTAAAAATAGAAATCTTTCAAGCTAAACTAAACACAAGTCTATTACACCTAACCGCACGGGCCACCGATGACACAAACAAGACCTGACCCGTGTCATTTTAAATCTTGCCCTTTTCATTGACTCGTTTTTTGGAGACGTCACCCCACTCGGCAGTCTAATCCAAAACAAAAGTCCACGTTCGCAGGAGGACGTCTCGAGGTTGCGGGGCGATAAACCCCGGGTGGTCAAAAACTCACTCATTTAAATAGTCCTGCCGTATCAAGAATAACCACCCGCTTAACTGCTCCATCACGAGCTACAGGGAACGGGTTGCCTGGAAACGGCCGCATGGCAACAGGATCAGAGCCGGGGGGTTGTGTCTGCTGCCAGCTCTGCTCCCGTTTCCCATTTCCTCACTAGATGGTGTGCAAGCCACTGGAGAGTCGACTTCCTCCCGCGGTCAGGTTCCGATCAAAACAAATCTGGAAAACTACACGGAACGCCATTTCTCGGGGTCTTCGCGGAGGATTAATATATTTTCATCCAGATATTTATATTTTTATTTTTGATAACGGCGCGGATCGTACTCCACTCGGCGGTGATGGACATAATGATTGCAGTGCAGGATGCGTGCGTCTCCGGTCAGTGGCTCACCGCTATAATTCTTAGTCTTTGCTGCTTTTTACCGTCGTGTTTGCCCGCTGGACAAACTGTGGACTATACTACGTCCAGCGAGAGTGTGGTCAGCAGACAGGGAGACACCGCGCTGCTCAGGTAGGAGGATCAAGTTGAAACTAAACTTGGCTGGCACCTGCTTCAGCCGCTCCGCTCTCAGTTTTGTAAACAACACTCGGCGGCTGATCCCCCAGTGCCGCTCCGTCACTTTTATTTGGGTCACAAACCTTCCCGTGTAGACCAGAACAGGTTGGGACTGTGATGATTTTAACGATATGCTTTCTGGTTCTGGAGATGATTGAGTTGGCTTGGTTATAGCTCTGTAAAGTGCATAGGATGCTCTCTATAAGGGGTTGCATAAGGAGCTGGGGATGGATGGGGGTCGAGTTTTGTAAACCCCGCCAAGCGGAACACTTTGCACAATTACAATGAAGTCATTCATGATTTTCAGCGTCCGAAAGAGGCTCGCTGATGTTTGCGTCCTACAAAATAAAGATGGACAAGTTGCGCAGTTTTGCGCGAGATTCATGTCGAATTTAAAACATGGGGAGTTTATATCATTTTAGAGTAATTCATTCAATCAATCTGCGTTCACTTTTTTTCTAAGGGTGTGTCTGACTGTACCTGCAGGTGTCTTCTCGAACCTAAGTTTTTATTTTATTCTTTTAAGTTTCACAAGTCTATTCTTGACGTTTGCTGTTGCATATTATGTTTTAATTTAAAGAAAATGTCTTTTCCATAACATCAGATCCCAGCTGTTTCACCCCATTTGAAGAGCCGCTGTATTTGCCACATTAAGGATTAATCTACTTTAATCTAGGCTACATAAAAGCCCTGACAACCATTTAAAGCATTAGATGACATTTTATAGGCACAAAACTTGGTTTTGATGCAAAGTTCACTCGTTTTTCAAAATGTGTTCCCCATTTCGATTCTAAATATATTTTAGAACAGTGATGGAAGGTCCGATTCTGAGAATCGGTTCTTTTGAACAGCTCGTTTTAATGAACCTGTTCAAAAAAACCTCAGCAATTCTTTACGTAAGTGCGTCACCACGTGGTAAAGGGTTCTATCAATATGCCATTCAGTAGGTGCATGATGCTCGTTATTATAGCTTTTTTTTATTCATGTGGATGAGTAGTGTGCATTGCAGATAGGCTAAGTTTGTTGCATCCGAGATTCAAACAATTAAGCGATTTTGGCTAAATCATTATTTGTATTTCTGTTAAATTTCTAGATTAAGTGTTTTTTAATAAATATCTGGTGTCCATACAAACAAACTTCCAGGTGACTCATCTTGAATCTTTATGAGACGATTCTCCGTTCAAAGAGTCAGTGGCTCGAACTGCTCGAAGTGATTCAGACTGTTTCGTGAACTAATCGAACAAGTCCTTTTTATTGAATTGGTTCAAGTGATTCATTGAAAAGGTCCGACTGAGAAAAAAAAATCGTTCACAAGACGCATCAGTGAAGAGTATCTATAAACAAATGTTTAACCCCTTGTTTTCTCAAATCCCTGGTTGTTTACTGTGTGTGAGGTATTTCAGTACTTGGGTAAATGTTGTTATATTAGCCTGTTTCTTTTATTGTGTCACCGCTTGAAATTACACCCTTCATCACGACGTCTCTATTTTTTTTTCGAGTTGAGCTTTGAAAAAGCAATTAGGGTATACATGGTTAGTCTGTTCACCCCTCCCCACAAAATTGTTTGCTTGGATTAAAAGGATGGTCTACTTCAACTACTAGCAATGTGTAATAGCAGTCAATTCAAACATCAGTTTTCCAGGAAGCCTTGATTGTTATCTTTTTTTACCCCCACTTTGCCTAAAATACACCCTAGAATGTTTTTATTTTTGTATTGTTGCTACATTTTCAGAAGTGAAGGCACTTATGCCAATTCATTTCAACGTGACAGCATTATTGTATCTCAGAATTGGGTAAAAAAATTGTAATAGGAGGCTATTGTGTACTGTGAATGGGGTTGTCATGACTGTCCCAGATGCCCAGAGAATGTCAGTATGTGGTCTTGCGAATGCTCGGTGCCTTTTCTTGAAACATGTCCCTCACCAGCATCACTGATACGCTGGGTGGAAACCTCCTTTTCTCCTCAGGCCACGCCTTTTACTGTCAGTGCTGATTAATCGGAAGGATTCTAGTGTGAGATTTTCTCCTCTGTTTTATCTCTTCTGTTTTATTGTTGACCTGAACAGCAACAATACTGTCCTCTGCTCTGTAAAATATTTAGTGGCTATGGTAGCATCATTGCTATTTTGCTGATGTACAGTAGTTATTTCAGAGGGATCGCATCTGTTGTGTCAGCATCAACAATCCCATAAGAAAAAAACAAACATCTTTTGAATTTTAAATGCCAAATGCTCACAAAATTAATAATGTAGGTACTGAAGATTCGACTTTTTCAAGTGTATCTAATCTTTTTTTATCCTTGGCAGTGATGAGCTATCAAGCTGAAGAGCATTAATTATAAGAAATACTGTGATCCTCTTTAAATGGTTCTTCTTGACTTTGTGCCAGTGATCCCACGTTTAATATTTGCTGTTTGGCTGCAGTGTATATTAGCATATACAGAGAGCAGTGGTACTACAGCTCAGTAATATAATGGCTTTTCTTAAAGAATAAATTATGGTTTTTTATTATGAATATTATGAGATCTAGTATTTAGTGTGCCATCAATGATTTCAAAGTAAATTCTGTGCTGTATTACATCCTGCTCTTGTAAAAATAGAGTCAGCCCCGGATATTAAAGGTGAGACAGAATGCTATTAGAAACCAGGAACTTAACATTAGGTATCTGACATTTACCAGCCGTGAATACCAGAAGGCAAGATGTAATATTGCACTTTTTCTGTTTGAAAGCCACTGCTGGAATGTATACAGTGAATGAAAGAATGTAGTTCAGATGTTACCTTGTGAAAGAGTAAAAGCAAAGGTGCATGTGTGTGTGAATGTTTGTGTGTATTTTAGTATACAGCATGTATAAATGTGTGTGTATATATGTATATAAATAAATACAAATATTATCATTTAAAGCATTTTCTTTTTCACAAAATGATTATCACCCCAAATATTCATTTATTAACTCTTCTGAAATTATAGTTTAAAAAAAAAAAATAAATACAAACATGTTTAAAATATGGCCTGCTACTATATGCTAAAGACTGCTATAAATACAAATGCGATCAGCAGATTACACTTTTCATGTGGTCTGTTATTTATTTCCTTAACACTATATACAGTAGTAGTTCTGTTAAAGGGATAGTACACCCAAAAATAAAATTACTTTCATCGTTTACTCAGCTTTTACTTGTTTTAAACCTTTATGAGTTTCCTTCTTCTGTTAAACACAAAAGTAGATATTTTTAAACATGTTGGAAACCTGTAACCATTAATTTCAGTACTGTTTGTTTTTCCTACTATGGGAGTCAATGGCTACAGGTTTTCAGCTTTCTTCAAAATATTTTATTTTGAGTGCAACAGATAAAAAGGAAATGAGCAATTCCATGCAAATGTCAACCTTGCCATGAAAAAAAATTTAGTTTTCGCCTAAAAAGCGAAACCGTTCTTGCGTTTTTTGTGAAAGTAGTTTAAAAATACAGAAAAATGTCTCTGTTAATGTTTTCAAAGAATTACATTTGACAAATTCATATATGTCACATCCATAACGGAGAGACGTCACATCCATAACGAAGCTTTTCCCTCATAAATGCAAAAAATGTCAAATAACATAAAGTCAATAGTTTTTGTTCTATAGAGAACTAACTCTTATCCTTTTGATTAGCATTATTTCTTTTGGGTTGTGCAGTTTAATTCACAGAATTTCTACAAAGTATGTTGTATACTGTAAACTTGCAGACTTTTTGGTCACATCATAATAAAAATCATAATAAAAGTTTATTTTCCTCATTTAAAATATAAAAAAATGTTTACAGATTGATATTTTTCTGTTCCCATAACTCTGTGTTTAGTTGTTTCGTCATATATTGTTCTGTGAATTTATGTTTTGAGATTTTACTTCAAATGTCACATCCATAACCCTGGAATTGCTCAACTTTTAAAGGTTTGAAATAGGGCTGCACAATATATCGTTTGAGCATTGATATCGCAATGTGTGTTTCCACAATAGTCACATTGCAAGATATGCAATTTTGAGTTGGGATTAGGGCTGCACAATAAATAGTTTCAGCATTGATATGCGTTCCCAATAGTCACATCGCATAGACATGAGATGTTGAGTTAGGATTATATTTGAGCAAAAGTCACAGTTCAGAACACAAGATTTGTGGAGTCATAGCTGTTTAACCACAACAAAGTGAAATTTTATATATAATTTTATATATTCTATATATAGTTTGCATGTTTTTAAGGCCTGAGAGAGATTAATATTCAGGCAAAAAAAACCTCTGGCAGCTGGACATTTAATAAAGAATAATTGTATTGCATTATTTTTACATTAAAAACTTTGCAGTGTACTTTTTACATTTATATTTACAAATCTACAAAAGATGCACTGCTTAGTTCATCTTTGCTTTATTGTTTTTATCAATGCATATAATTTGTTTATTATTTTATGCACCATTCACTTCCCTACAGAATCATCCCAATCAATCTACGTAAATTAATAGATTTGGAAACAATTTAGGGACCAATTCTCACTATTAAGTATATAATTGCTTATTAGCATGCATGCTATTGATAATGGCTGTTTATTAGTAGGACGACACGGAATCTGCACGCGCAGAAATCTGCGGATTTCCGCAGATTTTTTTGCCCATCTTTGAGTCTTTATTTACTTGTGTGTGTAAAAATTTAGATTTATTCAGTTTTTTAATTAATTTCAGTAAAAATATTGACTAATATGAAAATGTTCATTTGATTTATGTATAATACCATTTGTAAAGTAATATTTTCTGTGTTTTATATTATATGATAGACTTGATTTGTTAACCAAATAAGTTGATGTAATTGGCTTTGCATTGTAAACATTAAATAAAAGTTATAAAGCTATTATTTTTTATTGAATATATTAAGTTTTTAGTTACGATACTCCCAAAATAATTCCGTTGATTTTTACAAAATTCTCAGCAGAAATGGCAAAAAATGTCAGCAGACTCAGTCTGGCCTTACGTATTAGTACTCATAAACTAAATATTCTGCATGATCTTATTCTACATCCCTAACCCAATACCTAAACTACCATAATATCTATTAGTAGGGACCAAATTAGGATTTTTTTGAAGCCAAAGTCATAGTTAATAGTTTGCTGACTGCAAGAAGTGAACATTAAAATAGCGTGACAATAAATTCTTTCCAAATAGTGCTATTCAATCATTTGATGAAATTGTAGATACAGTTTATCACAATATATACTGCAGAAAAATAAAATATTGCAATATCAGATTTTTCTAATATCATGCAGCCTAAATTGGGATTATATTTGACCAGAAACCACAGGTCAAATCACCTGAGATTTGTGGAGACACTGCAGAATGTAATAATAATAGAGTGAAAGTTTATCATCAAGTATTTTAAGGCCTGTGGCTTTGGAGCATTTTAAGAGAGTTTATAGTATTTTAATAGTGCATAAAGAAGTTTAATATAGATACATTTTATTGAATAATTTATATGATGATGAAGACTGTGCAATGTTTTTTTTTTTTTTACATTTGATTAATTTCTAAAAACCATAAAGCATTGTTTATTTCTCTTTAATATTTCCTCTATTGTGTTTAATTATGACTTATAGACCATTTTGAGGGATGTAAACAATAACAATGGTCCCAACGTATTTCCTGTTTTACATTTTTTTATCTATCGCTTCCCAGAATCCGAAAAGAGCTACGTATTAATAAATAATGTTATGATAGCTGTTTTAACATTAAGTTATGATTGAATTGCCTCATGTTACATGAAATAGTTTGACAACAAGCAGGAAATGTTCATGGGCCAGTGACATGACCACATTGAAATGGTCTTTAGTGTTTTTTAATATATATAATATCTTACATAAAAATATATTTATTTTTCAGTCCCCTACAAAATCAACCCAATAAATCTAAAAGAATTACTTTTTAAATAGAGCTATTTAAGTCATCTGGTGAAATTGTGTTTATATTGCAATAAATATCGCACAGAAACAAATATGTAATGTCAAATTTTTCCAATATCGTGCAGCCCTAGTTTGAAACCACTTGAGGTTGAGTAAATGTTCATTTCTGGGTAAACTATGCCTTTAATACAGTCGGCTGTGGCGACCCCAGATTAATAAAGGGATTAAGCTGAAAAGAAAATGAAAGATTGACTATCCCTTTAATAATTTTGTTCTCAATAAATGTAATTGCCACATTTAACAAAATATTCCTAAAAAAGCCCCCTTTTCCCAGTTGTGGGGGAGGTCACGAGTCTCATGATAAAATATGCAGTAAATAATCATTGCCACTAGATAATGGTTATCTTCAAAGCAATTATACCTGAAGCGCTTCTGAAAAAACAGTAGTGCCTTTCAAGTAGATTTAACCTCCTTTCTCCTCAACCTGTCACTGATTTTCATGGCTTTTGATGAAGCAGGCTCGGTAGATACCAGATAAGCTTCTTTGTCCCCCAGGTGCTAGACACCCACTCTACTCTCAAACTGGAGAGCACACAGGCCTGCGCCGTTCACCTTAACAGTAATCCTATCATCAGTCCTCAGCACATTCACTGGTAATATTGAAGGCTCATTTGTCATTTGCTCCATACTATATGGCTAAGTATTGAGTTTCATCTGGGCACAATAAAATCCTCTCTGAGAACATTTGAAATCTGTCTGTCTGTCTATATATCTGTCTAACGGTCTATAATCACTTGTTGATTATATATTATAAGCTTGTAGTAAACTATATAATAATAAGATGAGGTTTTCCAAATTCATGTAAAAACAGATGCTATTTTGTCAATATTTTCCTTCATATGTATACTTGCCCTCATTCCTAGTGGTGAAACTGACATCCTATTGGTGGCATCTTGCCAGTACCTCCCTTAATATATAGTAAATTATTTCAGTAAGAAAATTATTGGCTGTGTTCCTGGATTTTTGAGTATGCTCCAAATTTTTTATCAATTAGGTGTACAAGTGCTCCTAAGAGTAATCTTAGTGGAGAGACCCAACCTATTCAGTGATAAAGTTAAACAATTTACTTGTTTCATTACTATATGAATGAGTTCTTTTGAATTAATTATTCAGTGGCATTCAGTAAAACAGTTATTTGTGAGAAACCATATATAAACAGTATATAAAGGTTATATTTATACTTATATAAGTTTTTTTTGACATAATATATGTGTGTGTATATTGAATATTGAATATTTATTATACGTATAAATACACACATGCATATATTTAATAAAATGTCTTTTTATATTAAGAAATAGCATGGTGGTGCAGTGGGTAGCACAATTGCCTCACAGCAAGAAGGTCGCTGGTTCGCTGGCTGATAGCTTTGATTCCGCAATAACAGCACTCGTACTGCGTCTTCCCTCTTGTCTATTACTCTGCCCACATGACAAGATGACAAGCAGAGGAACAGCTTTTGGACAACATACCAGTGTACTTTTGAGCCTTTTTAAGGCGATAATGTAGTTGTTTAGATTGCAACTATGCAGTTTATTTATAAGGATAGTGTCTATTTTAAATATTTTTAATTTCGGAGATACAGCGTGTCGGCGGCCATTAGCCTGTCATACTGAGCAGAGCAAAGATGTTTGCGCCACAAGATGGCGACAGAGACCGCATAATAGGTCCTTAGGGGAGAAAAATTCAGCGTAATTTCAAACTATCAAATGGATCAAATCATTATAAAATAGGTAAGTGACATTCTCTTTTTTTGTATGTTGTAGTGCTGTATTTATACCATAGTAATCTACTTTGCTTTGGCTTTTTTGGGGTTAATTATGGTGATCTCTCAATTTCTACAGAGAAATACTGGAAAATCTCTGTAGACTGATGCAATTTCATGCCGTTCAGCCTTTTAATCTTAAAATGTGGGCAAAATCACCTGTTTTGTCATCACTTCAGACATTACACTAGAGAATCATTCTATACTGGCTCTAAAGTGACGTGTTTTTAAGCCATGGTTTCTGCTGTTCTGACATCAGCTGCAGATGTGAAGGAATGGCAGAAGAAAGTAGTCCATCGTATAAAAGGATTTTTGAGCCTCTCTGGTTGATTTTCTTTTTGATATACATGATTATGCTGTCGAACTGTTGTATAAACGCAATATCACACTCGTAGCAGTGCAATATGGCTGTATATCGTCACTGGTGGGACACTAAGGCACAAGGCCTGCAGCCTCGAATCACTGCATGCCAGTGCCAATATGCATCCATATCGCATTGCTACTCGTGTGATATATATTTACTTTACTTACTTTACTTTCTTTATTGTCTACAAGTGGAAATTTAACCTTGGCTTTGTCAACCATATCAGCGTTTACATTACACATATCACAGAAAAACAGGCAACACAAATATACTCAATGGCATCACGTAAATCACATTAAAAACTCATTTACACCCTATTCATACTTACCTATTCAAACACAGTATTTAAAATTCTAATGGAAGTCGGCACAAAGGACATTTGATACATATTTTTCTTTACTTGAGGTTGCTTAAACATCTTGTTGATCACAAGAGTTGAAATGTTATATTTAAGGGATGAGAGCAGTCTTTAATAATGACATGTGCTTTCTGTTTTATTCCCATTAAATACATTATATTTGGTTGTCTTTGTGCTTAACAATTGCTCTGGCAATTTTTACTACTTGACACAGTTTTTGCTTTTCCCTAATTGGCAATA
Organism: Danio aesculapii; assembly: GCF_903798145.1. Lineage (NCBI taxonomy): Eukaryota > Metazoa > Chordata > Actinopteri > Cypriniformes > Danionidae > Danio > Danio aesculapii. Next base: position 39,413,361 of record NC_079440.1, read on the forward strand.
GTCCATACCATGCAATCATGTTAAAACTCACAACACTTTGAACCAAATTCTTGTATACCATCTCCAGAATATCTTGACGCACACCAAATTGTTGTAACCTCCTAATAAGATATAAACTCTGCATTGCTTTTTAAAAAATACACTCTACATTTCCAGCAAATGTCAATCCACAATCAATAAATGTTCCTAAACATTTAACACATCCAACAACAATCCCTATTTCATGTCCCTCAAAGATCAGAGGTTTCAACCCTTGAGTAAAAACAAGTTTATTTCTCCTAGTCTCCTTGTTTTTTTTTTTAATTTATCTGCAGTGAATTTTTTGTTTTGAAGCAAATTTATATGCTTCAAATATGCTTTATATATATATATATATATATATATATATATATATAGTTAATGTCAGAATTATTAGCCGCCCTTTGAATTTTTTGGCTTTTTAAAATATTTCCCAAATTATTTTTAAAAGAGCAAGGAACTTTTCACAGTATGTCTGATAATATTTTTTCTTCGTGAGAAAGTTTATTTTATTTTATTTCGGCTAGAATAAAAGCAGTTTTTAATTTTTTAAAACTCATTTTAAGGTCAATTATTAGCCCCTTTAAGCTATATTTGTTTTCGATTGTCTACAGAACAAACCATCGTTATACAATAACTTGTATAGTTAACTTAACTAACCCTAACTTGCCTAGTTAACTTAATTAACCTAGTTAAGCCTTTAAATGTCACTTAAATTGGTAAAGAATGTCTTTAAATTGGTAAAAAATATCTAGTAAAATATAATTTACTGTCATCATGGCAAAGATAAAATAAATCAGTTATTAGAAATGAGTTATTAAAACTATTATGTTTAGATATGTGTTGACAATCTTCTCTTCGTTAAACAGAAATTGGGAAATAAATAAAGAGGGGGGCTAATAATTTAGGGGGGCTAATAATTCTGACTTCAACTATATATACTGATGGTCTGTCCATCCATCCATCTTTTCATCTAATTATTGACAAATGGCTTAAATGTGTCTAATAATCTCTGTTCAGCACTAAATGGAATCTGTGTCTCAATTCATTTGTGCACAGTGCATTGCCATGGCTGCAGGTTTTTAAATGGAGTCATGTAAGCAAGCCTTAAATTAGTCCCTGTCATTTGCATAATGAATCAATGTGTGTGGATTGCACGTGGCTGTAAATGTTAAGTAGAGCTGGGTAATTGGAGGGACTGCATTGGTAATTATTAGTGAATGGAATACAAAGCAGTGAAGCAGATCAATAGCATTTAGGCTTTCTTTCCCCCTCTGAGAGCTTAATGTGACGTATCACTGTGTTGGCCAACAAAGAAATCAAATATTACTTGATGTAAGGCAACGTTGATTGCAGTTTCCCTTGTAAAATGGGGGAAAGTAATATTCTAGATGATTGCGTCCTTTTGTATGGATTATTTATTTAACAGATTCCTTTTTCAGCTACCCAATTGTGTAGTGATGTTTTTAGTTTGATGTTTGGAACCATACAGTTGAACAATCTCAGATTTAACTAGCTTATTATTCCAGTGGATGAATTATATTTCGCAGTCGTTTTTCCTCCCCAGTGCTACTTCCAATGTGTTTAAGGTAAACACTTTATCAGCATGCGTGTTTGCTGTGAACCCATAATTATGTTGTTTCTAGCACAATACTTTAACAATTGTGCCTGTAAAGCTTTTTAGAGGTCTAGTAGAGTTTGTATGTCTAGGACAGATTGGTAGAAAGTCTATTTAAATACTTCAAATATCTCAAGTTAAAGTTTCTGCCAAGAATTTTGGCAACGCTTCACGCTGAGTCTTGTAGCTCTCACAATTTTGAATGGCCATTGACCACATTTGTGGTTACATAACAGACCCAGATTCCCAGCTTAACGGAGGTTGAAGTTTTACTTTGTTAGTGTCTGTGAATAGGCCAGTATCTCGCTGACAATGCTAGATCTTTCTGAAACTAGCTTCAATTGAGACTGCTACATTTAGATGATCACTCCACATCCAACACAGCTTTGATTATATCCGTTAAAAAACACGACTAGCAAGCTATTCAAACAAGCAGAAGTAGATCATGTGATGCCCCATTTGTGACCATCATGTGATGTTTGTCCTCCGGGACTCATTAGCAACAGAAATGTCGATTTTACCATTTCAAGCAAAGTTTTACCTAACTAGACTTTAAATGAACTGTCACATGCAAGCTTGATCAAAACATCAGAATGGGAAACACTAATGAGAAACAAACTCGTGCCTGACAGGTTTATTCAACAGCCTCTGCAGTGTGAGTGACACCTTACCAGCACGACAGTTCTGGACGTTGGTAAATTGAACCAATTCTGAGCAGTTATCAGTGGCTAATTTAGTGGACCACAGTCTCTGAGAAGGAATTTGCAAGGTTGTCCAATTAGTGGTGAAAAGTGTTGGGTTGTGAGTGCATGTCAGCAGGGAAGAGAGGGCCAGTGGAGGCGTGTCATCAATCATCTCAACAGCTTTTGCCTCTGCATTCTTGGCAGACTGGAAGCTCTGCTCAGACTGGGAATGCCACACCATCATCACAGACTGTCAGCTGCTAAGATGCTCGCCATTTCTTCCAAACATTTTTTCATGCTCTGCATATCTGGCTTTGTTTTCGTGCCGCTTAATAGGTCTCGTAATGTTGCATTTTCCATTTGTCAGAACCAGAGAGGATTGGCATTATGACACAATATTAGCCGACAGGAAGTGAGCTTATTTATGAAATGAAAGCTGTTGCCTCTTGAGAGGTGGCGGCGCTTGGTTTCCTTCAAGAACACGAGCGTTTTAATTGCAGCTGTCAAAGCCCAACCAACATGAACAATGCCGTCTAATTTGTACTAGCTCACTTCTTTTAACTTTCAGATCACCCAACTTTTCTTTGTTGCCAATTGTCTGATGTGTTAAAGGTGTTTGGTGCCTCTTAAACAGCCGGAGAGTCTTTAAAAGGCCATTAATGAAATTGTGGTAAAAGCAAAGTAGTCAAACTGCCATTATTTAAGTGCTGCGCTGAGCTGAGAATATGTTTTCATTATAAGAGTAGACCCACAATGCTTGCCATCGTTCACACATTGTGCGAAAGGCTTGTAGTGTTGTGCCAGTTGGAGAGTGCTCTTCTGCTACATCTATTTTTCACATAATAGTAGAGTTCACCCAAAAATGATAATTCTGTCATTGGTTTCCCACCCTCGTGTCGGTCCAAACCTGTAAGACTAATTTTTCTCTGTGGAACACAGCAAAAGTAGTGTGTGCGTGTCTCCAAAAGAACTCTTTGTGTGATGAATCATATTAAAAGGCAATTAGAAGCCTGTCTAATGCCTTATTTCCACTGAGCAGTATGGTTCAGTTCAGTACAGTAGTACGGTACAGTACGGGTCACCTTGTTTAGGCTTGCATCTCCACTGCCAACGCTACCCTTTTGGTAGACGAAGTGTTCGACAGAAGGTTGCGAAGAATTCATCTAATAAAATTACATGCCTTTTGTGAACTCTTGTTCATTATTTTTAACATTTTTCTATATTAAATGTCTACATTTGTTTACAAAATGACATGTCTACATTTTTATATGCCCCCCTAAACAACAATTAAGGTGTCATGTATTGGCGGTGTATGCAAAAATGGGAATTTCTGTTGTTATTCCCCTGTAACCTACGCTGGTGATGTCAACCAAAAGTATTTAGTCGGGCCTAACAATATATCGTTTCACCATTGATATTGCAACGTGCGTATCTGCAGTAGTCACATCACAAGATTTGCAATGTTGGGTCTGAATAATAGTTAATAAGGAGCTACAGAACACGTGATTTGTAGAGTGATTGCTAACTTTAACCATAATAGAGTGAAGGTTTATCATTTGCATGAGTTTCAAACATTTGGGCACAAAAAATGATGATGGAACAAATATTCATCGTATTTAGGGTTGTCATGACACTGGAATTCGATACCAATCTGTACTGTAATTTTAAAAACGTCCATTTCCCGCGAACATTTAAGCGCTGTGGAGCACGTTCTTAAAAATCGCTGATTTGCCATTGTGTTCATGTGCCCAATAGAAATGATTGTGATTGGCCATAAAGGCCATCAGTTCACAGAACTCACCGCTGTTTACTGAGTGTAGTCACAGATACAGGGACACTGGAGCGTTTCGAAGTCATGTCGATCAGCTGGTTTGTCTGAAAGCTGACATACGAGCGATCCGCTGATGAATTGCGGCTCGAAGCAGTGACCTTCTTGCTGTGAGGCGATCGTGCTACCCACTGCACCACCGCATCACCTTAATTAGGTATTTCATTTAAATTTAAATTTCATTCATGGCTGTTAGAAACGTATGTTCCTTGTGGTGTGAACGTGTGTAGTATGAATTAATTTTAGACATACTACATCCTTCATTTGTCATTATCACATGACCTACTAACATCAGCTCGCTTCACTCCACCATTCATCAATTCTCTTGATGGCCTCGTGGCATAATATAGTGTCCACTGGATGTGCACTTCAGAATCTCACTGGAAAGTTGTAGCTCATCTGTGTAGTGCTTTTCAGACACTATGAGTCCAGACTTACTAGAACTAAGCTTGCATAATATTTTTCCAACACAATCCATGGTTTCCTCTACATTCATTCTGAATGAGAAGCTGTAAAGTAGCCGTGGCGGGACGAATTTTGGTGGGCGCCCCGCCACGGCTACTTTACAGCTTCTCATTCAAAACATTCAGTCGTGAATAGCGGGTTATAATTGCACCAAAAATGTATTAAAATATAAGTGATTTATAACAGCGCAAACTTTTCTGTAATCGTAGTATTGCTGTGCGTTATTTGTTTAACCCCAGGTGACGTGCTGACTGACTGACTGACTGACTGACAGGTGCGTGAGGCCAGCAAACACGGCGTAGCTTTCAGTTATGATGAACACAGTTCCTAGAATTATATTTAATTTATAGATAAAGGTCTATGGTTTTGCATACAAAGACTTTATTTTGCTGGACTTTATAACCATTTCGCTTTACTTCAGGACACATTAATGCCGCTCTGTAGGTCTGTTGGAGACATTCATAAATATTCCTAGCAAATCTAATAAATGTTGGAGACACTCCTTACATAAACGCACTAAATCACACTTCAGCAGCGTTTATTTGAGGGCGTGCTAGAAAATCTGCACTTGAGCAGCGTATATATTTTACGGTGTGCAAGAAGTTTTGTGCATGAACAGAGGAAATCGGTGCTCGAGCACAGAGATTGACATGCTTGTATTACATGAATTCAATCTCGACTTGTAATACTGCGCTCACGACATTTGTCAGTGAAATAATGCCACATGTAGTTGGTAGATCTCTGTAAAATGCCCAACAGAGTCTGCTTCCACAGCTGGAAAAAATCCTAGAGGAAACACTGCAATCTCTTAGCAATATAAAGCTTTTCAATCTAATTCATACAATTTAGTACGATTTGCTTATTCCCCAATGGGGGGTAGGATTAGGGGTGGTGTTTGGAGTACAAAAATTTACATTTTTGTATGAATTTTTATGAATTAGTGCTGTGCAATTTGGCCTAAAATCTAAATCTCGATTAATTGAACATTTTTTCTTACTCGATTACGATTAATGAACGATAATTTTGTTTATTTATTTAATTTTTATTTTATTTTAATCAGTTCACTGATAAGTTTTGAACAAATAATATGCTCACATGTAATTTACTCACAAAAGTATGCAACGCAACGAAGGCTGTGCTGCACCATTCCCGTGTGTTCGACGCAGAAGTATAAAGTAGCCATAGCAGAGCAGCGTCACATGACTCCACGCAGGGTAGGGAGAATAATTGAAAAAAATACCTAGAAAAATTTCATCGATTATAGGTTCTGAATGTTGATTTCGATTACTTTTCGATTAATCGCCCAACCCTAGTATGAATTAGCCACTTTTATGACAATATTTAAAGTATTTAAGTTTTCTTGTGAGATCAGACTTTGTTTATCACATTCTTCATTGCAGGGAATTTGTGAGTTAACAAGCACCATTTTTTGCCACCATGGGTCACATATAGTATGAAAGTAGGCATATTTGGATTAGGCATGGGACGATAACTGGTTTCAAGGTTTAATGTGGTTTGGAAAAGTCAAGGTATTAAGATCGCCATGATTTTCTGATATACAGTTCCTACGATATATATACAGTTTTTTTTTTTTTTTTACGTTTTTTTTGGCGACTATTATATTTAGGTTTTAATGTCAACAGTATCTCCAGCAGAAAGGATCCTCTGCATCACAAGCTACTGTTCCATATATTTTAAATGTTTCTTAAAATAAAATACTGTATATTGGGTTCAACGGAGGACAAGTTTTTTTTTTTTTACCTAGACATTTAAAATATATTTTAGAATAGTAATCACAATACCGTGATACCATGAAACCGTGATATTTTTATCTAAGGTTACCTTACAGTCACAATCTTATTAGGCCCATGCCTAATTCGGAAATAGGGAGTTGCTTCTACATTTTTATTAACAAATATGTTGAAAGAATGATTTAACGAATCACTTATTAGGATATAGATTCTTGCCTCCTCCTACCAATGGTTTTAATGTCATATTTGTGTATCCATAACAGGCCTCAAGCAGTTATGATACCAGCACAATGTACACAGCAAAATGTTATGCAACAAAATAGGAAGAACTCCCTTATCTTATTCAACACTGTAAACCTCTAAAAGGCATACAAATTCATACAGGCTAGACCCAACATGAAGCTAAGTAAATAACAGCTGAATTTTTATTTTGGAGTGAACTGTCCTTTGTTATGTAACGCCTACCAAGGTGTTTGAACTAGTGTTAGATAGCAGAGGCTATCTAGTGCATGTCCATAGGGTGTGTTGCCATGGTTACCCTGGTCGGGTGTCATTTTCTGTATCGGGAACACAAGTGCTACGCAGAAAGCTGCAAGAGTGTCTCTATATGCATCACGTTGCTCACCGTTTCTTAAAGACATCTTAGCATGGACGCGTTTTTAACGGATCTTCCATTGATTCAGCCTCCCTTCTCTGCAGCATTTCAATTTTCCCCTATTGCAGTATCACAGCACCTATCATAGTCCCTTTAAGGGAAATGGTCCCCCCTGTTGACTCTCATCTAGTATTGAAATGCTCTGCAATTGTTTCTCTATTTGACTGTCAGCATGGTGGAATATTTTCAGCTCCTCTCTGGCACTATGCTGTTACAGCGTAGCCGGCTTGTTGTTGAAATGCTTTTGTATGTGAACGCATTAATGTTTTAATCACACTGATTACATTTTAGTGTTGCTAATCCCTTTGCTCTGTAGCTGTATCTGATTAAAGCGTTCTCATATGCACTAGTTACTGTGATGAATGCGAGCGTGCTTTCAAATCTCTGTTATGAATCAGAGACCTTTGTGGGACGGACGTTAAGCTGGGCATAATCTCTGCCAAATGGTCTCAGAAAAAGCTTACCCAAGGAGCAGCCCCTGCCAAAAATGCTGAGGGAAGAGTGCTCATTAAATTCCTTATTCATCTACCCTCCATCCCATTGAGTCAAATTAAGGGGTCTTAACACGCACGCCTTCATGTTACACGTCTGCCTCCTGCTATATCATATCTGTTTGTAGTTTGTTATGTCATGAACCATCAGCGAGGCTGATTTTTTTCTGACAGTTTGCGCCTTCGATATTGGCATCGAACCACAAAGAACGAGTTTCCTTCACTCACTGAGTCTCCCTTTGAAGCGCTGCGATCATATCTCCCAGTGCAAAGAAAACATCAGGAGTGAATGATCGAGTTTTTCTATAGCCTAGTTCTTCCACTACATTAGGTGGCAAAGGGTGTGCTGGCTTGCGAGAAATATGTCACTTAAGGAAGGCAGAGAGCAGAATTAGGTCATGCAAAATATGGCAGGGTCCCAGTGGGCCCTCGGAGACATCATTTATCCAGTATTTGTTGCAGGAATTAGAAGTACTAAAACGCTTGCCCATCTCTGTTGATTTATGCACAAACTGTTTGCTTGGGACGTATGGAGCTAATAATATGCCAAAATTGTGGTAATAATTCGAATTGTGGTAATTTGAATTATTGACAATTGGAATTTTTATATGCCGTTAAAAATTGTTTTGTATTAGAATTTCTTAATTTGAATCTGAATTTCATAACTGGAATAATGAACATCGGAAATTCAAGACAACTGAAATTTAAGATGTCTTTTGCAAGGCAAAGGCATTTATAGCTTTCAACTTCTAGCCAGCGATCATGAAGCAACAATGTCCATTATTTGTTCCCCCGCTATTATACATATGAGTTTAATTTTACATTAGACTATATGTAGATAAAAAACACCTATTTTTACCTATTTCCAGACCCCCCCCAAACCCACCACCCCCGTAATTCGCACCATGTAATTCATCCATAATCATGAATCAAGCAAAGGTGAGTGATTCTTAGTTTGACTTTTCGTTGATCGTCTACTCTTCCCTTTTGATCAACCCGGACCTACTTTCTGCTCAATCTGAATTTCATGATCTGAATTTCTGGTTTAGAATTTTAGGATATTGAATTTGATGTTGTGAATTTTTTCATCCTGAAAACTTGAAACTGTATTTTTACAAACTGGATATCTGCAGTCACAAAAACACAAAACACAAAAAATCTGAAGTTTGAAAATGCGTCTATAAAAAAATTCAGCCTTGAAAAACTCAGTCGTCTTAAATTTCAGATGTTCAATATTCAAGTTATGAATTCAAATTCAAAACAACTTTTAACAGCATATAAAAATTCAGATTTATTAAATTACAATGGTAAGAAATTCAAATCAACACAATTCAAATTCAGATTGTTTTGGCATATTATTAGCTCCATAGAGACAGGGCTATAAACTGTTCGTTTACATATACTGATTGTCATGTTCAGTTCATTTTAGCGAATGGCGCTTGTCACAATTCAAAGCTGCTTTGCAGAATTCAATTCAAATCCTCCCGGACAGGACCACTTGTGTATAATTATCGTAATGATGGCTTTTATAGTAGCTTTTTAGAGTGTAATTATAAGGTAGAATGGCATTACTGTTTAGATCCATATACTGTATGTGGAACAGACTGTAGCATCTCTTCCACTTTCACAGCGTCGCTTTCTTCTACTTTTAACCCGGTATCAAGAGAGATTGTCATAAAAGCTGAGATTATGGAAAAGCTGCTCTTTCAAGAAGCAGAAAAAGGGCTGCCTGGTTGAACACATGATACTTAATGATAGACTGGAGCTAGAACATATAGCTAAATACAGATATCATGCACATCAGTTGCTAGCTGGAATATATTGTATACCTTACAGAGCAGGATAAAGCTTTTTATTTGTGCAGACTATAGCCAAAAAAATTGCAGTCTTACTTTGGTAGCACTTTAGTTTATAATCCTGTTTTCTAGGTAGGCAGCATGCTATAGTTATCATAAATTGGACACAAATGTACTAAACCTTAATCCTAGCTCCTGAACCTAATCTTATATAGCACGGTACTTCGATAAGTGCATTGTAAGTACATGTTAAATTGATGGTTCGCCCAACAATGAACATTAACTCACCATTTACTCACCCTCGAATGGTTTTTATGAGTTTTCTTTTACTCTTTAGAACACAAAAGAAGATATTTTGAAAAATGTTCCAACATGGAGAAAACAAAGATTTCGAATCGGTTACAGGTTTTTAAATTTTTTATTTTACAAGTAAACATTTTTTTTGTTTGTGTTTTACTAATTAATACAAGAGTTAAGATTGATTATCATTTTATATAATTGTTATGAAATAGCTCAACCCTATAAATTGGAAAGAAATCAATCACATATTAAAGAAAAAAGGGTTAGATGATTAAATGATGTCTGTTGTTAGCCAGAGGCGACATGGTGGCTCAGTGATTAGCACTGTCACTTCACAGCAAGAAGGTCGCTGGTTTAAGTCCTGGCTGGGTTAGTTGGCATTTTTGTGGGGAGTTTGCATGTTCTCCGGGTGCTCCGGTTTCCATTAGGGACTAAGCCAAAGGAAAATAAATGAATGAATGTTGTTAGCCAGTGAGTATTAAATGACTTAAGCACTACCACAGTTCTGTTAAAAATAATCATTGATTTACATTCATACATGGTTGTCTCTCATTTGGTTCTAATTACAGTACTACATTTCATTAAAATACCAGCCTGAAGTTATGCTTTCAAATGATATCACACATGAATATATTTTTTAGGTAAATCAATTGATTCAATGACCCATTGATAAAAAGAGTCTTTTACTTTATTCTTGAATGAATCAGCTGTTTGAACAAATGCTTTTTTGTATTGTCCGATTGATGCTTTTCCCTTTTAAAGCACAATGATTTTACATAATATTTTAGGGGTCATTTCTCAACCGAATTTAATGTCAGATTAAATTTTGATTATATATATTAATAGCAACTTAAAGACAATAAATAGACCAATTTATATTTGCAGCTGCTTTTTACATTTGTTATATTATAGAGGAAATATGTAAAACGTCTCAATGCTGAAATACTTTCATAGAAAACATAATGGTCAGATTAGAAGTGCAGTAAAATTATTCACAATAATGTTGGACAGGTCAATTCTACTGTGATTCCTGCTATTCAGTTCATTGTTATTTTTGTATTATATATTATATCTTAATATAATAATGTATTGTATATATTAAATTGTTATATCTTAATGTACACTACCTGACAAAAATCTTGTCGCCTATCCAAGTTTTAGGAACAACAATTAATAACTTGACTTCTAGTTAATTATTTGGTATCAGAAGTGGCTAATATGAAAGTCAAAGGCCGCTAGTTTGTGTTTATTTTACAAAAATAAAATATGATCATGCCTTGATTTTTAATTATTTAATAAAGGCAGTAAGGTCTGACTTTGCTTAGACAAAAAAAATCTTGTCACTTAACAGGAATAATGTACAGTATTGAATATAAAGTCACAGTGCAGTGGAAAAAGAATTAATATCGTGTATGACTCCCATGATCTTGGAGGACGACATCTATACATCTCTGCGGTGACTCCAGCAACTTATTAATAAAGTCATCTGGAATGGCAAAGAAAGCGCTCTTGCAGGACTCCCAGAGTTCATCAAGATTCTTTGGATTCTTCTTCAATGGCTCCTCCTTCAGCTTACCCCAGACATGCTTAATAATGTTTATGTCTGGTGACTGGGCTGACCAATCCTGGAGCACCTTGACCTTCTTTGCTTTCAGGAACTTTGATGTGGAGGCTGAAGTATGAGAAGGAGCTCTATCCTGCTGAAGAATTTGCCCTCTCTTGTGGTTTGTAATGTAATGGGCAGCACAAATGTCTTGATTCCTCAGGCTGTTGATGTTGCCATCCACTCTGCAGATCCCTCGCACACCCCCATACTGAATGTTTTCCCAAACCATGATTTTTTCTTCATCGAGCTTGACTGATTTCTGTGAAAATCTTGGGTCCATGTGGGTTCCAATAGGTCAACAGATGATTGCCGTTTAACAGATGATTCATCTGAAAAATCTACCTTCTGACACTTTTCCAAATGATCAACTTGATGTCATGTTATTCTTCGCTGCTCTTACAACTGGGACCGACGACAAGACTTTTGTCGCGCAGTGTACTGTGTCTTAATGTATATGGTAAAATTTTAGTAGAATGTGTTTGGTATAATTTTCTATTCATTAAACTGGAATTATTAAAGTGTACATGCCTGGGCTGTTTATGAAAATCTGATTTCCCATTTTTATGAAAGACAAATTCTTTAGCAACAGATATCTAAACATTTAGCAACAAATATCTGACAATGTCTAATTCCTAAACTCTTCAGGCAAGTGATAACAATCATGATTTAATGAGAAACCCACATATAATTGATGAGTAATGATAAATAATTTCAGCAAATATTAGAGTCATTGAAGAAAATGGCTCCACATAATGCACTGCTCCATGACTTGCGTGTAAAATAAATGAAACATAAAATACACAATTAATATCAATTCCAACTCTAAATTAAGACACATTAAGCAGAGTCACGTTGACAGGAGCGAATTGTTATTATCCCGCATAAAGCTTCTTAGGTGAGTGGAATCCGAACATGATGTACATTCAAATGGAAACTTTAAATTCGTCCTTTGAGAGGTAACACTGCAATAACCATAACTATTAGCTGTCTGATGGTTTGGACTGGAGCACAGATGGCTTGGGGAAGCTGAGATCCCTAGTGAATTATTTGATGTATTTTTGCCGGTTTTGAATGGCTAATTTTGACACAGGAGATACAGTGTTCATTTGAAATAGCAGATGTTGGGATAATATTGTGCATGCATGTGAGAGTATGCATATGTGTGTGAGGGAGAGTGTGGTAAATGGTAGTTAGCCGCAATCTAATGCGAATTTGGCTTCGTTTATTAAAAAGGTATTCAAAAAAATAAGAAAGTGTCCTTCAGAAATCAGAGCCGCCAAGGCAGCATTTTAATAGCTTCTCCACATTCAGTTGTATTATTCGTATTGGCCATTGTTTGGCATTTGGCAGTCAACCGGCTGAGTTTCCATGTCCACACGTACGTCCAGATGTAATTATCATCATTTCTTATTGCTAAGGGCACTCGTGGGAATGTCGCCAGTTGGTTTTCAACACATTAGGGACAATATTATAACTTGGCTTTGACATTTAATCTGGTGTTGAGAACTTGTGGCACAATGCGAGACAAGATTTGTTGGCTGGGATCGACTTAATCTTATTTTAATCCTTGGTCTTCACAAAAGAGTACCTCTCTTGCATTAGATCTTTGGCACACAGAATCAACAGTGGGGTCAACATGAGGCAGGCTGAGTAAAAAAAAAGAGAGCTTGAGAATTTCTGTGGATTTATGATTTATAGTTATGTTTTTAAGTAAAATGTAATTTGCGGTTTATTCTGTAAACTATTGAAGATGTTTCTATGAAATTAATTGGCATTTAATTTTCATTTAATTGTCATTTTGAGCTGTGGTTTTTAGCTGGTTTGGTCAAGGGGCCGCATATTTCTATGGCCATTAAGGAAACTTAACTAATTACCAAAACAATTTTTAAAGTGATAGTTTACTCAAAAAGGAGAATTCTGTCATGATTTAGTCATCCTCTACTTGTTTCAAAACAGTTTGAGTTTCTTTCTTCTGCTATAAGAAGATATATTGAAGAATATTTAAGTAAACTGACACTCCTTTCACACAGTAATACTAGTAAATATCTGTAAAATTATTGGAATGACTTTATTGGTAATTCGTAAATGCACTGTTCAGACAGGAAACAACATTCTGTAATTTTCCGGTAAAGCACGATTCACACATTCATTCCAAAATACCAGTAAATTCTAACATTATTAACTAGAAATGACCTCTAATCGGCTGAGTTTGTATTTGTAAAAATGAAGGGGGTCAGTCTTTTTCTTGAAGGTTTCTTATTAGACAAACCAAAATACAGTAGAAAAATGTTGTCGCTAGCATCTGAAAGCAGTGGTGATACTCGGAGTAAAAAAAAAACTGTTATGTGTTTACATGTGCTGGACGAAGGTCTGTGCAATGAACATGGGCAATTCTATGGAAAAGTATTGTGAACAACTCTGATGAAGAGAGATATTTGGACAGAACACTTTCGCCTGTTGTGAGATACATTTGAGTATGTGCTATAGCTTGTGAGACCCTCCATGATAGGAAAGAATACCCGAAATCTGATTCGCCGTTTGGCAAAATCACACTTTGTGTTCATGTGCAACACACAGCTGAATGCTAAACTCACAGCGGTTTAACACAATCATTTTAATTGATACGTTTTTGGCTACTAAGAAGAAACATGAAAACATAGTCTCATTAAGATGCTGCATAATACATTATGTCTGGATAAAGCATTCAAAGGCCTTTCTTTCATCAACAGTGCATATGTGAAAGTCAACGATGTGTCTTCACCACTAGAATGTTCTAATTGGCCTGGAGTGGACATCTCATGTCATTGCGTTCTGATATTTTTATACACACTTATATTGTCAATTTTCCTTCTGTGTCGACACAGAGCAGAATTCTGGGAATTTACTGGTAATGTTACCACTTCTACCTCTGTAAAATTGCATGAATGAACTTTATCCATAGTTACAAAAAAGACCTGTCCACACATGATCTCTTTATGGGAATTTACCAGTAATTTTCTGGAAAAGTATGCATGTGCAAAACTATTTCCTATATGAAAGTCAATGGCAGCTTTGTTCCAATATTCCTCACAATATCTTGGGTTCCGCAGAAGAAAGAAATTCATAAAAGTTTACATCCACTTCAGTGTGTAAATGGTGAAGAAATGATCGTTTTTGGTTGAACTCAAGTGGCAACCTCACGCTCTCCCTTGTGTAGCTAATACAGAATTAACTAAAACTGCAGTTCATGGAAATTCCGCTAGTCCTGGCTCCATAAAAGAGCAAATTTCTATTGACCTCAATGCTAAAATGGCCAACTTTACAGCAGAAAAAAGGTGTAAAAGGTGTTTACAGCCTGGTACAAAGAAAAATTTTGGTTCATGTAGCTAATATTACACTTCATGACAGCTGTGAGGGTGTGAATTTTTTTAGAACTCATCCGTTTTGTTTATATTAAGGCTGCATAATTAAGGGCGGGGCCACTTGAGTGACGGCTAGGTCTCGCTGGTCACCATCACTTCACCTCAGCTGATTCCGGCTGATTAGCCGCTGAACTCGGCATATACATTGTATTTTTGTTTAGTTTAGTTTTATGTGGCTTTACAATTACCTTTTGCAATTATCAGATAATATGACATGCTGTGTGCACTTAATTGTGCTCACAAACCATTCAAATGCCCTCCATTTCCCAGATGAGTGAAATTTTATACTTGTATACCACATCTACAAACGTATTTGTTTTACTTAAGATAATTTATCATTTATAATTTTCTTTAGATCTGTAATGTACTCTAGAAACTAGATTGATTATCTGTAGGCTTTAGAACAGTCATCTGAAACGTTGTCATACAGTGTTGTGCCTGGTTTTCATAAATAGCCTTGCATTTATTAACACAGACTATATTTGAAGTATTTGGAGGTAATTCGCGTTTTCCTCCTTTGGAAAAACGTCAGTAAGTACCAACGTTAATGAAACTGACAGAAACTGCTCCTAATTAAAAGAATGAACATTATTCTTTGCATACAAGATAGTGTCAGTTCATCATTTGTTTTTAGCCTACCTTATGGTAATTTTTGACTTACTGATTGACAGCATTACTGTAAGGTGCATACTTGTAAATAAGTCACATCAAGTGCGTGCTGTGCAACTATATTTTCATGAGCAGTCAATACATGCAACCAAATGTGCAGCCAACATTAAAAATATTGGAAAGGAGTTTTCCTGAGGTGAAAGACATTATTTCAACATTTAAGACATTTATATTCTATTCTATTCTATTCTATTCTATTCTACAACCAGAAATAAAATAGCATTATAAGAGTGGTCTGTTTTTGCATGAAATAACAAAGAACCCAGCAGGCACACAACATCATAAGACATTTTAATATTCAGTTAGATTTAGGTCATGATGACACTTTGTACTTTGACGTCCAATAATGACATCAAATTACGTTAATATATGGTTGATTTTAGGTTGTGTTGGAAAGTGACCAAAATCCACACAACGTCAAGGTGTATCATGATTAGACGTTGACATTTGGTTGATATTAAGTTGATTTTAGGTTGGACGTTGGACATTGATTTCTTCCTGACGTTGGGTTCTAATGTCAACCCAATTTTCATTTCCAAACAAAATCCAACGTCCCCATGACGTTGGGGTACATTGGGGTGCAACGTCAATATGACATCATGTTGACGTCCTGTGCCTGTAGGGAAAGTGTCATGTCTTCAGACTTTTCCAATTTATCTTAGACAATGCAAAATAAATATTAGGAAATCGATATTTGGTTGAATATTTATTGGTAATGCTTTATTTTGATGGTCCATTTGAGTATTAGTAGACTGTCTGCTTAATATGTGTTGATACAGACAGTCAACAGATATTTAACTGACTATAAGAAACTTTGCAAGTACATATCAACTCAAACTAACCCTAACCCTTAACAGTCTACTAGATTACTAGTATAATCTAATGAGAATTAGATGCAATGTAATTTAAATTCAACAAACGAACCATCAAAATAAAGTGTGAACTATTTATTTTGGTGGGAAAAAAAACACGTATTATTCTAACAGATTATCTGAGGAAAAAAAGGACATAACCTATAAAATAACAATATGTTTATTTGAAATTTGGATTTTATATCAGACCTTTGTCGAATATAACAACTATTGTCATTTTACTCAAACCCTTACTCAAATAAATGCAGTGAATCCATAGAAACTGAGGAGTTTAAAGAGATCCCTTTTTGCCTTCCATTGCTGAGAGAAAATGAGACCAAAACAGTTGAAGAAAGAAAGCTCCTTTGTGGTTAGAGGAGTATGCTGCAATCCCAGTGACATTCTGTGCTCCATTCTCACTGATATCTGGTTTATATATGTCTTTTGTAATACAATTTGCTCTAGTGATGCAATTTTTTTATATGTATGTAGTATGTAAATATTTCACTGATGCAAATCAACACGTATTGGCCCTCTTTACTTGTTACTCCTCTTATGGTGAGCGATTCATCTCTGCATGCTATTGTCTTTCGTAATCTTTAATCAAAATGTAATAACATGCTCCGTCTCTGAAGCGACTTCTCATTTCACCTGACATCATGACGATCAGCAGGGAGAAATAGCCAAACATGCTTCAAATGCTGTCTGTTTCTAGCGGCTTCTACCATATGAAACTAGCGTAGCGAACGCAGAGATGGCTGGAAGGTGCGTTTTCAGCTGTTTCCCTCCCCAAACCCTGTTCCCTATTCCCAATCCCAAACTAGCCTGGTTGTTTGCCTGCTGGCTTGAATTGTTCCGCTTTGAAGAAGGAAGAATATCTGTGAGGTTGTGCTTCAGTTTGAGGCATTTCACTCCTGAATGCTTCCACAATTTGATCATAAAATGGAGTTTGGAGGCGTTTTTCATGAATTAAAATGGTTTGGTAAAAAATATGTAGATAGATGTTGCTGTTTACTGTTATACTTCTCTCATAAAAATAAAAATGTTTTAAAAAATAATCTTTTATAAGTTTTAATTAACCGTTTAAACGTAATTTAAAATGTAATTTATTCATTCGTAAGATTTCAGCATTTCAGCAGTTTTCATATAAATATTGCGATAGGAATACAAATTCACTAGATTTGTTGAATAACTATTTGGAAAAGAATTTATAGTTATATATTGATTGGGATGACTCTAGGGGAGTGCATACAATATAATAAACAATCTACAAGCATAGAGAAAAAGAGGCAAATTAAATAAACAGTGTTTTACTGTTTATAGTAATTGAATAATCAAATGTAAAATATATTACCTCATAGTCTTACCTTACCTCAGTCTTAGTCTTTATATTACCTTAGTCTTTGTTTGATAAAAAACTCAAAATTAATTGTTATTAATTTATCAAAGTTACAAACGATACAATTTCTTATGCCTGAACGTACACAGTCATAGGTCTCAAAAACTACTTGCAAAATGGTAAATTCTAATCAAAATTCAGCATTGCATATACTCGCGATGTGACTATTATGAATGATCGCATTGCAATATCGATGCCAAAACGATATATTGTGCAGCCCTAATATATTTATATATATATACTTTAAAATATAAAATAAAATATATTAAAGGTGTCAAAATTAATTGTTTCTTTGGTGCATCATGATGGAGACGTGGACAATTTGGTATTGGTTCAGTAATAGATCAAAACTGGTTTTGATCTAAACCAGTTTTACTACCATGACAGCGCATATCATTTGTCTCATATGCGCTGTCGCGGTAGAATACTATGGGAAGTGTGAGTAATTAAAACACTCAAACTCTGCACAATTCACTGCGTGTGTTTGCTGGACAGTCATTCACTGACACTGAAGTTACAGCAGAACCCCCTATTTCACTGCAGTGGAGAAATTGAAAGTAAACTCCATTTCTCTCTCTCTCTCTCTCTCTCTCTCACTGTGGACCGTTTGAGCTGCTGGCGTGATGTTTCCCCTCCTTTTGGCTGTTTTAGCGATACAGTACTTGCGGATCCAGACACGAGCGTATCTGTGTAGAGTGAGTTTACTCCACCGCGTCTATTATAGGTCAGCTGTGATTGCCGCTGCCGTTTATCGGTAGCTATGTTTCCATCCACCTTTTTTATGCACATTTTGGGTATGCGCATAAAAAACATATGCGCATAACTGAGTAGGATAAACTTTTTATTCGATATTCGATGAGCATAAACTACGATGGAAACACTTTTACCAAACAAATTCCAGGGTGCGCATTAAAAAAGGTCATGTGATTTTGTTATAAGAGATCATGTGATGATAAAAATGTATGTGAATAGACAAACCAGCAGGCTGAGCACACTGTAAATCATCTGAAATGTTGTTTAGGTCATTCTAAAACCCCTGAACTGTTTCAGTATTACTGTAGTGTTATAATATTATTAACGACCTCCAAAATCAACAGCGTCTGTGCTCTGCATCTCATGCCTCCAAACACTTCACTGCATGTCAGGATTGTCCTCTGAGGTGCAAGTCATTTATTAAATGAAGAAACGATTCACGCAGCTTCTCTTATCACATCAAATTTACTGTTGATATTTGGTGCCAGTTAATCAGGAAGTGATGATTTTGTTTGTTTGACTCGTTGGATGGAAATGCTGCTTTATTCGCATGTCTTTTATGCGATAATCCAGTTTTGCACATAAAGTTCATTTGCATTTTTGGATGGAAACATAGCTACTGTCACTCATCAGTGAACAGCGCGAGAGCGTTAGAGCTAATTGCAGCTCTTTCTGTTGAGCAAGTGACCAATCAACATCTCGCTCGAGAACGCTCAAAAAGCAAGCGGGATTATATTTACGTTTGTTTATTTGCTATAAATGCTCATGTTGTTCTGTGCATGTCCTTGAGTTTTGTTTGATGCAGAGCCTTTTCTTTGAGCAGGTAAAATTCAAAGGTACCGTTCATTCAGCTGACTGCTTGTATTAAAGAACAAAATTGTATTACAAATACATATAAAAATTTAATGTATTTAAAAAATCAACATTTTAATACAAGAATTCTTTTGCTGTGAAGTAAAATATAAAATCGTGTATGGAAAGCATTGTCAATGCACTTTGATGCATTGAGATATCGAATTAAACTGAATCGATGGCATGATAATCGTAACTGAACTGAACCATGAGACTATTTATAAGACTATATATCTTTAAAAAAGGATTAAAAAACACAGTTTTTTTAGGAATCTAATGAAATAATTAAACTTTTTTCAATTCACCTATTTTATTCTTTTTAAAATTAAAACATGAATAATTGTGAAATTTTTCTTTGAAATAAAGTTCTTCTCAATTGTCTTAAAGTAACTAGTTACAAACAATTTATATGGGCTGAATTTAAACAAACTAATTAAGTTGAAAATTACTAAATTTAATTTGTTTGTTTAAATTTAACCCATATACAGTTGAAGTCTGAATTATTAGCCCCCCTGTTTATTTTTTTTCCCCAATTTCTGTTTACCAGAGAGATTTTTTTCCAACACATTTCTAAACATAATAGTTTTAATAACACATTTCTAATAACTGATTTATTGTGTCTTTCCCATGATGACAGTAAATAATATTGTACTAGATATTTTTCAAGACACTTCTATACAGCTTAAAGTGACCTTTAAAGGCTTAACTAAGGTTAATTAGGTTAACTAAGAAGGTTAAGGTAACTAGGCAAGTTTTTGTAAAATAAAACAAATAAGACTTTCGCCAGAAGAAAAAATATTATTAGACACTGTGAAAATGTCCTTGAGCTGTTAAACATAATTTGGAAAATATTTAGAAAAGAAAAAAAAGTCAGAGGGGGGCTAATAATTCTGACTTTAACTGTATATTGTTTGAATTAGTTACCTTAAAAAGAATTAGTAAATGTAATGAATACTTTTTTCAATATACTTTTCCTTATTATTATTACGTTAAAAAGTACATTTTAATGGACATTAGTAATATTAATATCAAACACTGCAGACCCAAAACTGTAAAACAGCAAGCAAGAAGGAATAAAATAAACATTAACTCAAGTAATGCACATTCCTGTTAAGAAACTGCATCTTTCTGGAATGCAAATGATCAGAATTCTTCAGCTGAATCCATCTCAGAAGGCCTTGCCAGGAAACAAACCTCTAGTAAATCATTCATCTGGAAAGAGTGATCAGACAGAACGAAAGAAATCTGGGTCAATCTGAAATGAAAAGAAAATCCAGTTTAGATTACAGGAAAAAAAGCCCCGTACATCTGTAGAACAGCAACTGTAATTGCTCAGCGTAGATACTGTTTAATGGAGATTCAGGTTCACCGTGTTTAACTTACCTCGGCACGATTCTTCAGATACGCTAAATCCCAAATCTTTTACTTCGAGCCAAAATGAGACAAAAGGCCTCACGAATCTGCTCTTCAGAAATCATGTTTTGCATCATAACTTAATCAGGGTTTTGCAATGTAGAAAACCTCTATGGATCTTAGAAGAGATGGTGAGATGTAAAATTCCACCATGAGTGTGAAGAGGTTTGCCCTCATGAGCTTCACAGAGCACTGCTTTGAAGGGATGAATAAAGATGATTAAGGGAAATTTGAGGGAAAGAGAAAGAACAAACATGACTTGATTACGGTCTCTTCTCGATGCTGTTTTGAGACTTGGAGAGTGCAGATGCTTATTTACATTGTGAACAATGCGCAATGGCCTGAAAATACATATTTGGATGTGAAATACATGGTTGCAGTGTTTTTTTTTGGAAGTTGAGAGAGTGGGGTAAGATGTGTCATGGGGTAAGCTGGTGTTTCTAACACATGCAGCTGCCTGTAATTGTGAGATATTTATGAACAAAGTGATATATTAAGAAAAAAAGATGCATATTTCATGGTACTTTGAATTCTTAAGTACATTTTCTTTATAGTATGTAAGATGGCAGTATATATATAGATGTTTAAAAATACACATAATGCAGCGTTAAACATGACTTTAATAAATTAATTATTTAAAAAAACAACAGTCGGCATATGGTTCAATTCTCTTCTATATAAATAACGGAGGTAAATGTCTAATACATCTGGACTTTAACACCATTCATTCAAGGAACATTGTCTTAATGTGTCTGAATGAAATGAAAGCTAACTTTTTAGTCTCACTGATTTTTAAATACAATTCAGAGTATATAACTCACAATTCTCCCATCAGTTTCATGGAAACTCACAATTGCTACTTATTAAGTCAGAATTGCAAGATTTATACTTGTCATTTTTGAGAAAAAAATTCAAATAGCCAGATTTAGGTGCAAAAGCGTTAAGGGCGAATCTACATCCACTTTTGCTATTTTAAGGACTGAAAAACATGCTCTGTGCCCTGCATGGTCTAACAGGATTGTGCTTATTCTCTTAATGAGTTATGGGTGTGTTTTAAGCATAACGTGTGATAAAACCAATCAGAATCTCACCTCCAGAGTCTAAGAGTCTATTTACATGGCGCACTTCACTGGCAAGAAAACAGTTAAACAAACCATCTGCATCACCAGGATAATGAACAAGCCTCCTCCATTAGACCTCTTTGCTTTCTCTTTCTCTTTCTCTTTACTTTTACTCTTTGCTCCTTTGCTTTTAAAATTGAATTTTAATTTCATAAATTAAATTAAATTTAATTTAATTTAATTTGTTAAACGCAAAGATTTGCTTCACAACAGTTTCTAAATTCAGTTCTAATTTTCAGCAAACGAATAAATGAAGAATAATTAAGAATATATCCAAACACACGTCTTATTCTTATGCTCCATTTAGTGACACATCCGTCTTCAAAACCCGACAGGTGGACAAATGAAAACTTGTTTTTATAAAACAAATATAAATATGCATATAATAAATAATACTGTTAATAATAATAATAATAACATTATACAAATGCGAATTGTCATGAGTGAACTGAAAATTTTTTGTAACATTTTAATCCTTTAATTTTTTTATATGTAAAGATATTTGTGTATCGCTGTACATCCTGTGTGTATTAAACAATGCATAAATGTTTGAACCCATATAGGCGCATACATACCATGCTCTGCTCTGGACTTTAGACTTGCTTTTAGATGGTCAATGATGCAGTCTATTTCAGTTCCTCAAAATAGGAACACCACAACTGTGCGCCTTAACACACCTGTATTTTAGATCAGGATTTGCTATTTAAGCAACAATTTGCGCCATAGACGTCTTGCACCTTACTGCTCCAGGTGTACATAGGGCCCATAAACTTCAACAAGTATCTACTGACTTTTTTGCAAGTGACTTTCTTACAGTTGAGAAGGTTTATCTTACAATTCTGAATGTTTTACTCATAATTGCTTGTTATAAAGTCAGAATTGCAAGTTTTTTATTCCACAATTCTTGGAAACAAATCAAAATTGCAAGATTTAATCTCCCAATTGTGAAAAGTCATAATTCTCGTTTTGGTGGCAGAGCCCGGCCTGTGCTCGGCTCGAGTTTTCTCAGGTCGAGCACTTATATTTCATGTCATTGTCTGTCTTTGTCTTTGTATGAGTGCCGTTTTGGCTGTGCTCGGGCCGTGCATACTTCGTTTGATGCGGACGCACAAGGTTCGGGTGTGCTCACGACGTGCACTCTCGTCCTTGTGTGTATGTTGTTTTGTTCGCGGCACAGTGTTTCCGTTCTCAGCGCCCCAGCCTAGTTGGTTTCGGTTGGCGCTGGGATTGGAACATGCATGTCGCATGTGTGAGTGCACGGTAAGTATTTTATATATCGTGTGCTTGTGTTTTGCGTTCTGTCTGTGTTGCTGTTGGTTGTTGCACGGGCCTGTGTTTACGCTTGGCCATGTACTGTTGTGTTTCATGTGAACACGTGGTTAATGGGATGTCTCATTGGCTGCGTGTTCTAGTACTGTTTTATGTGAGCATATGGCTTGTATATGGACCCTTGTGCTCTCCTGTCTATTGTCTAGTCCCACCCTCCTTGTTAACCGATTATTAGTTTATTATGTTCACCTGTTTGTTTGTCAATTATAACTCCATTTATAGCTCCCTCTTGTATGCTGTCCTGTGCCATTTCGTCGTCGTATATCGTCTTGTCCCATCTTGTGCAGCCCTTACTTTCCCCACCAACCTAGTCTAAGTTTGTTTGAGTTTTTTGTTCATGTTTCCTCCTTCTGGGTTGTTCATGTTGCTTTTTGTTTTGTTTAATAATTAACAAACCCATGTTTTTTGTCCCTGCAATTGAGTCCTTATCCTTTCCCAACCTCAACCGCGACAGTTGGGGCAATAATAACAATACAAACTGCAATTGCTACTGAGATTTCAGCTGCTGTCTGGATGTTCCCTGCCATTCTACACCTCCCTTTCTTCATGTGTTCAATACTTTTTCCCTGTCATTTTATTTTATTACACATAACTTAATTTGTAAACTAATTAGTTTTGTTTTATTTGCATTTGTGGATCCCTACCAAGTCAACAGCACCTTAGGAAATGGGTTTTCTGAGGAAAATGGTGATGATCAATACTTATTTCCCCCACTGTATGCAAAAAAGATCATTATTTGAACTTTTTTTCAGAAAAGTGAGACATTTTCATTCTATAATAAGGATATGCAATATACACTATATAGTTTATCATTCTGTTGTAGTTTTTTAATTTACAGTTTACAACATTTTTCAATTTTCAAGTTATACCATATAGAAAAAGTGCCATCATTTACAAGACAATGTTTATCCATAACTACAAAGCAAACTTACCACCTCTAGCTATCTCAGTTCTAGTGAGCACCCACACATACTGTAAGTCTTACCGTAGTCCAGGAGTTCAAAGACTAGCACATGGTAGTAGGTGCATGAAATCAGCTTTGAACCTTTTCCACTTGTTCCTTTCATGCGGCACAAAGGATATATAACACACGTGTGGGTCTGCACTCTTTCCTTCACACTAGCCTACACCTCAGTGGGAAGCACTTAGTCCTTTGTGAGCAGGTATTGTGAGGTATGTCCGAGTAGATCTCTGTGGTGCTTTGACACCAGCCATCATGCTGTTTTAGAGGTTAGAAATGGTGAGGAAACCTTCACTGCCAGTGGTGTAGAGCAAAAGTCTGCCTGAAGAGCTTTTACTACAAGATCAAAGGAGTTGAGCTGCTTTTATTATATAATGTAGAATCTGTATATTTATACATTTATGTTTTTAATATGGAAATACGGTTTGGTTCATACTCTAACAGAATAATTATATGAGCTTCACATGAAATGCTGTGTGTATATATGAAATGTGTGAAAACATGTGAAACACACACTGTAAAAAAATCTGCCCAGCATCCTTCAATGTCGATTTATCAGATGATTTGTCCTAGGAAGGGGATTTTCTTTTACAGTGCTTGTGTAAGATTCTATTCTATTGGCCCAATGACAGAATCCGATCAATGGTTAAAGGGTAAATGCGTGTAAGCCTTCTCTAGCGCTTCTGAAAAGAATTGTGCTATTATTCTTAGAGTTTATATATATTTGTTTTCAAATCTGACTCCAATTTTAAGTGATTGCTAAATTTAGATATCTAATTAGGAATGGGTCACATCTGTCTGTCATGAATCAATTTAGAGTTTTGATTTATATCTGATCCCATACTCTTCAGTTATACGTTCATTAGGGACCCAATGCTGCACAGAGTTTTCACGCCCTGGGGTTTACGTGTGTCTTAAGGACAGGATCTCGACATTCTGAAGTTAGTCAGAGGATGCAGAGTTAACTAATATCCGATAAGTCCGGTTACCTCCTGCTCACTCGTACTAAACAAGTTAATTTCGTCATTTCTATGCAACTTGCTAAATCAAGGATAACCAGAAATCGAATAGTCTTCGAGCTGAATTCGTCTCCTGCGATTCCTTTGGATATCATGTAAACAGATCAAGGTAGCACCAGCCTCCACATAATCTACTGGATATAAAAGATTTCAGGAGAGTTCAGAATGCATCAAAACTTAACACTTTAATTTCCAGATGAAAGTGCATCATGCCAATTACAGAATCAAAGAATAAAAGCCAATTCAGAAATAAATGCACAACATCAATTACTCATAGATAAATCTAAGAGTATAGATGGAAGTCCAAATTATACATAATGTTGAGCTTGAGAGCTCTTCACAACGGACCAGTCTGGGTACAGACTTGCGACCTCAAGACATTCCGTCCTTCTCTTTAAATACCCTAGGAGAGCAATGAATGGTTATTTTGTCAAAGTTAACCCGTGACTTAAATATTTACTCCTCTGTTGGGATTTAATTAAAATTTATCAAAGATACTGAACAAAACCTCGTTACCAGTCACACCCGAGTATTTATCAATACCAGAGAGGAAGGAAAGTTTAGGAAAGAGGGCAAGAATGTGTAAAAAATGTATCCTGGGCCTTTTTCTTCAGACTGCAGAGTTGTTGTTGTTTTATTACAGGGCACATTTTAATTCTGAGTAAAAATTCATCCCTACACATATGGAATGTCCTGCATGCCCACATTTGTTCACACGATCAAATAGGTTTCTTCAAAACATCTCAAAACCACAAGGATTACAGAATTTTTTTAAATTTAATAAATACTTGCCTGTTCACTTCAAACATTATTAAAAAAAAAGTAAACAGTCATTATTAAAATATGAATATCACAAACTTGACAAAAAAAGACGTTTTCATGTGTGATTAGTATTCAAGCACTAGAATAAAAGATTACAAATTAGATGTAAAATAATGCAGCATAGTCTTTATAAAAGAAATAGACCTATTCTTATATATATTACAGATTTTTTTACAGTATGTATGTTACAGGCTCACTTAAAATACGTGTTTCAGTCAGCATTTTCGTGAACCTGCAAAAACGTACTTCTAAATTTGTTTGACTGCAATTTCTAGGTAAACGGAACTCTACAGGACAATATGACACCACTTCCTTTTCAAAATAAGGATATTTAGGGATGTATTATCAATAAATAAAGGATTATTTTTATGCAGTTCTTTGCACAACACCTAATAAATACCACAAAACAACCTATCAATACTTATGGTTTGTCATCAAACACATTTGCTTGACTTATTTATCTCCATATGGACAACTTTCTAGTGTGGTCGGTGTGCTCAGTAGCTGGCGTTGTACAGCATTTTCCTTGTTGTGCACAGGTTAGGGCTGGATGTTTATTCGAAAAGTAATCGAAATTGACATTCAGAAGCAATCAAATTTTTCCAGGACAATTTTTTCAATTACTTTTTCTACGTGTCACGTTACCCCGCTCTGTTTAAAGCTGACTTGTATTTCTGCAGCCACATCTGATCTCTGACAATGAACTCATTCTTGAGCCTTACTTTGTACTACATTGACAATGATTGCAAGCTGTGCCATAAAAAAACTTGTCAGTGTACTATGAGGGCAAAAAATTTTTATAAACAAAATAGTCGTTCATTAATCGTAATCGAGTTAAAATGTTCAATTAATCGATATTTAGATTTTAGGCCAAAACGCCCGGCTCTAGCTCAGGTTCTGGTTCGTGTTCCATAAAAGAGATGAAAGCAATGTAAAATCAAGGTAAATCTACGTATGTGATCATAGTTCACATTTCTTTAAAGTATGTATTTGGCAAACACCATTGATTAGGTTTAGGGATGTTTATCTGAAACATACAATAAATCATGTCATAAGTAACGTAGTTTAGATTTACTCAAATTTAGACAGTGCCCTCTTGTGGATTTGTTATCTGAAATGTTCAATGAAACTATAGCCTCAGACAGAGCAACATATTTTACATTTTGCAAAAATCTACGCTGAGGCACATATTTCCAATGAGCCTGCTGTTATATAACCAACTGTCTTTATGACTTTATTTTAATCTATCGGAAGAAGAAAAAAACACTTCATAATATTCTCCTAAGGTATGATTCTGTGCTTCATTACTTTTAGCTGGGTGTGTTTGGTTGAACACTTGATCTGAAGTGTTATATTTGTTGAACACTTAATCTGGTCATGGTTATATGTGTGCTCAATTCGCAAAGTATTTATTTATTAGGATCATTATTTATTTAAGCGTTAAAGCTGTTGCAGTCTCATATCTCTTGTGGCATTAATGTTAATGTGAAGAATATATCATCTTTATTGCTATTAATTAATTGTGCTTATGAATTTTGGCCTGCATTAGTTATACCCTATTATCTGTCATTAAAATTCAGGGATGTGACATGCAACTCTGGACAAATTATGACATATTATACATTATAAATGTACTAACGGCACTAATAATAACAATTTATGTTTTACTTTTATTGGATTTACAGAGTTGTAAATGACATGCAGTTTAACAACGATTTTATTTTAGGTTATATTTCAGAAGCACCACTACATTTTTAATATAATTACTTTTAAATCAAATTGCATGATCATTCTAAGAAGACTTTTAACAAGCCCGAATAAATCAGTTCTTGTTTCACAGCTTCAGCTACATTGTTGAATTACATGATCCAGTCCAGCACATTTCCAAAAGATCCAATCAGCTTTGAGAAAGTGAGCTGAGACGGGTACTGACAGATATGTTGACTCCCATTTCACCTGTAACCTCAAGTGTATCTTGTGTGAATAACTCTCATCATACACACTGCTGACAAACAACAAATAGATGTTAGACTTGGTACCAGATCTATTGTTTTTGTTTTTGTGGTTGGTATACTGCTTTATAGTGATTCAAGGTTAGAACTGTTGACATTAAGAATTTATAATTTTTGGCCAATAATCATTTGTTATTCCAAGTTTTCAGCATTTTTTTATTTTGTAATGAACAGTTGAAGTCAAAATGATTAGTCCTCATGTGAATTATTTTTCTTTTTCAGATATTTCTCAAATTATGTTTAACAGAGCAAGGAAGTTTTGACAGTATTTCCTATAATTTTCTTCTTTTGGAGAAAGTCTGATTTGTTTTATTTCAGCTAGAATAAAAGCAGGTTGTAGTTTTTTAAAAAAAACATTTTAAAGTCAATATTATTAACCCCCTTAAGCTATTTTTCTTGATTGTCTACAGAACAAACCACTGTCTGTTGGGATTAGTCGACTGGATTCAGCACGAGACAGAGGGAAACACCCACCATGGTTATGAAGTAGCACAGAGTATATGTGAGAGCCCAATGCAGGAATGCAATAAACAGGGTTTCCGCAGGGTCAAATAAAGTCTCAAATTCGCTGTTCTAGGTCTTAATTATTTTTGCACAGGTCTTATTTTTTCTGATGTCCATGTGGCGCTACATCTAATGCTGATTTAATTTTTTTTTTTTGTTGTTGCTTGATTTTCATGGTGCTGTAGTTCTTTATTTCATTAGTCCAAATGTTATTTGCAGTATTACCACTACAAATGAGCCCAACATGCAGTAGCCAATTAGCTTTCTGTTATTGAACTCCGTGCATGGTGAATGTGACGTCATCGCTGTGTTTGCGGAGGTTCGCTTTGGGTGTGCGCGACATGATTTTGGCTGGCGGAGCGCACAAAATCTTTTGAGACTCAGGCGAACAGTTTGTGCTGTGCCGCATTTGATTTGAGTTTAATATGAAAGGCTTTAAAGAGATTTTGTCTGTACACACATCTTTATGTTCCATCCATGCATGATCATAGAGATAACCAGATGACCAATAATTCTTGGCTAGAAATTGCAACAGTAGTGGGGAAGGAGGAAAGTTTTTGTAAAATTTTAAAAAAACCTGAAGGGAAAAGTTTGTTAAAGCCAAAAAGAGAGGCCATGCAAAAGTGGAGACCCAGATGGTTTTAATATTAAGTAACAAATTATGTCTTTGATAACTGGAAAGGAATATTTAAACCTATAGGTTTACAATATACTGATGCCCTGTTTTTCTAGGCTTTATTGGTAATAATAGTCAGGAATGTTGGACCATTATTGCCTTTTTAGCTTATAAGTAGAGGACAGACACTAGCCAGACAGTAATGTGTGAATTGTTGAGTGGGCAAAATAAAATAAAAAAAGTCAGTATTTTTTAGTATGTACTTTTTTGCTTTTATTCTTGCCATAATAAAAAATATAATTGTAGAGCAGCCCATTTTTTCTTGTCATTGATATTAAACTTTAATAGGTAGAAAATTTAAATCTTTATAATCATTATAATAAATTATAAAAATAATTTAAAAAACAATTAGTTTAAAAATCTTCGATATCGTCATCAAATTTTGCTAATGTTCCAAAACCATATCAAATGAAGATCTGCAGAAACAATACATTACATGCAAAGTCCCTTTTATGGCAAGTCATTTCACTCGACGGGCATCTTTGAAACGCCTCTTGGGCAGTATGCTCGGGCATTCTGTTAGAATGAGGAAACATCAAAATACTTGGAATCACCAATACAGTTAAACATCAACTGTCTCTTAAGTTTAATTTCTGAACATTTGAATCAAACTAAAAAAAAAAATTTCAGGTTGCCCAAGCTAATACGCACTTCAAGGGAATAAGATCACGACACCAACCTCATTTGGCCACCCCATATGGCCATGTTACACATTATAATTCTCTGAATAATGCCTTGTTCTGAAGTAATTCCCAACTTTTTCTTGATGAAAAATCTCCTCCCAAATTGACAGCAACCCTTTGATTACAAGTTTGTGGGCATTTGAGTAGTTATGTTATGTAATGTTAGTTTGACGGAACTGACTGTACCTTGCGTTCATGTCATACAGATTACAAAACCAAAAATAAACATTTGTTTTTAATTGTGGTTGGTTCGTTTAAAAGTAGAAATTTCAAGCTTTATGTGGATATATTTCTCATGTTTTTGAAGCAAGTATTCATTGAGATTCCAGTGCATTTGCAGACCCCAGAGGGTTCATAACAAATGCAAGATATGTCAGTCTTTAAGGATGGATGATTGGCTTCTGTACTAGAAGGCAGGGTTTCATTCACCATATTGACCGCTACAGATTTCCCCATTTAAAACTAAACTTGTGTATTTTATAGTCTTTGTTAAATGTGTGTTCCACATATGCTTGACAAATGATTTTAACAAATGAAGCTCATGTGACACTTATAGTTTTTTATGAGGGCAAAAATAAAAGTTGTGATTGTGTTCGATACCAGCAAGGTTCAGTATTTTTGTGCCTTTCCTTTTTCACCATTTTCAGTAGTATTTCTCCCCAGCATGAACATAGTCTGTGTGTAAACGCTGGTGTCTAGTGTTCTGAGGTCAAAACTATTGATTATAAGGCTTCATGTTTGAAACAAACACAGAAGACAGAAATCCAGTAGCTGAAACAAAACAGAATGACCTTGAAACCAATGTTTTTATTTATATATATTTTTATTTCGTTTGAGGAAGCAGGCATGTCATGCAACCTGTCCATGTCGGCATCTGCATAATTTGGCTTCTACAAAGTGACGGATGGATTTGCAGCGAAATACTGTGGAGTTTAATTGGGCCGCATGGCTTTTAACGTCAACAACAAAGATATGGAAAGCGTTTTCTTCTTCCTTTGAAAAACTGAGCGGCCTATTCAATTTGCTGTGCTAAAAGCATGATTAGATGCATTTTATGATTAGCATTTTACATTGTTTTTTTCCCAACTATCTGCTGTTTTCGAACAGACCTTCAACTCATTTCTGGGTCACGACCCACCAGCTGGGAACCACTGCTTTAAATATTAAATAGTTATATTGTTGTTTCTGGCAGAATCTTTTGTGCACACCAGGGATTGGTGTAGTTTGTATGATTTGCAAGTGGTGCTTATTAAAAAGTCAGTAGGATGTTCTTCAATTTCTAACATCATTCTGTTTTTGGCTTGTTTTTTTATTATATTTTTCTCTAGTGGCTTCAGAGAGTGTTGTGCACAAAAAAAGCCTAATGTGCAAATACAGTGATTGGCTAGTAAATCACATTTTTAATCAAACAAGTTGTTCGTATGTTTGCTGTTGCACTTATAATCTCATTTCATCACCTGACGATTGCCGTTTTTGTTTTAATTCTCCACTCTTTTTCTGCTTTCAGATGCTACCTGTTGGATGGGATCTCAAAAGGAGCATGGTTGAACCGTTCCAGTATCATTTACGCAGGGAATGACAAGTGGTCAGGGGATCCTCGCGTGTCCATTGTATCAAACGTGGGGGATAAACATGAATACAGCTTACAGATACAGAAAGTGGATGTAACGGACGAGGGCGTCTACACCTGCTCAATACAGAGCGAACGTAATCTACATCCAAAGCTCATTCAGTTAATTGTAAAAGGTGAGTGTTTCGTCAACTGCTTGTTAACCATAGTTGTTTTTCTGGATAATTAGCAAGATATTAGTATCTAGTTAGATTTTATGGGTGAGGAGGAAGAACGTATTGCATTTAACTGTAGTTTTCCTCTTTTCTGTTAATGTTTATTAATAGTATTGATGTCACAAATTCTTGTTGATTTACATCCATATTCATGGCTCTATATTTTGACTTCAAAGAGTCCAACTGATCTGTCAAAATGTCAAAAATGTTTTGAATCTGGAGGATGCTGCATGTAATTTTATGCTGCTGTTTAAAGCTTAGTGGAGTTTTTTAGTACATGTGTGTGTTTGCAGTCTTTTTAAGGATATAGAATTAATGTGTTAATGACTAAAACCACCAAACCTTGGTAAAACGCTTTTAAACGTTTCATTTTGTAAATAGGGATTCTAGCTGTACATATGTGTCCCCCTTTTTAAGGAGTTAGTGTAAAAATCTGTGCAATCTAGCCTATAAGCTATAGATAGCAGTTGGATTGTGGGATAGGCTGTGAGATTTGATGTTGTAACATGAATGATTACACACTGGATCCAATTATGCAATTGTATGGGTTTTGATTGCTTGTTTTATATGTATTGATGTTTTCATCACAGTGGACAAATAACTGCAAATTGTTAGGTGTTAAGAGTGAATAACTTAATGGTTTTAATGGTTTATGATTTAAAGGGTACCTATTTTATCCCCTTTTCAAGATTTAAGAGAAGTCTTTTGTGTCTCCATAATGTGTTTGTAAATGTTCAGCTCAAAATACCCATCAGATTATTTATTATACCTTTTGAATTGTTGGGATTTTCTGCTTTGAACACAGTGTAGCTGTTTTTGTTGCCTGTGCCTTTAATGCAAATGAGCTAGTTCTCTCGCCTACCACTGGGCTCGAAATTTTGACCGTTTTGGTCGCTTATGCACCTGAAATTTTATCTATGCGACCTCAAAATATATTTGGAAGCTTTTGTGCGAGTGCATAAAATTGTTGCGTGCAACCGGATGCGCAGATTTAGGTCACATTCACGCAGAATGCATCTTGCACTTGAAATGCAGCGCTCAGGTTTAAAACCGCTGTCATGTCAACTTGCTTCAGTAAACAAAGCCTGCAATGCTTACCCGCCTTCGCGCTCTTCTTATTTGCCCACTGCTCTAGAACTGAATGGATTGGTTAAAATCAGCTGTCAATCACTCAGTCAATGCCCTCTGCCTTCTGATGACAGGGAGAGCTACAACCATGAAATGTAAATGCGTGTAAATGTAAACTGTGAGATGTAAAGCGCTGAAGATGAGAATAAAAACAACACTGACAGATTTTGTTTTAGAAACCACCTAAAGCTACAAATAATGGCACATCTGATTACTGATCATGTGGTAAATGTTAATCCACCATCTACATTTTTCGAAGAGTGGATAAAAGACTTCCATTGGCTTCAAGTCCGCTATGAAAATAACTTCAGCATTCACTGTAATGTCGGAATTTTCAGGTAACTGTTTGCCACATCTACACATTTTAAGCACGTGAGGTTCTGTTTAGTCCTCCATTTAATCACCAGACGCTGTCAGCCGTGCAAGTGCCAGCTATATGTAAAATTTAACACCATGTACACCATCGCAAAAGGGCTTGCACTGACTAAGATTAAACTAATATTGCAGCTCATGAAAAGAGAAGTATTGCTATTAAAATGACATATACAAATAATTAGGTATATGTCAAAAGCATCTGTGCAATATCAGACACCACCCGTGAGAACACAGCACAGTTAACGTACCGTTAACAGATTCATTCATGTCAAGCAGTGCGTAAGGGCCGGTGAGCAGTTCGTGTATCTTTTGGTCACTTAATTATGTTATAAAAATGTATTTTCTTGTGATAACAGGATTTCGTTGAGACATATTTTCCTCACGCAAGCATATATATTTTTTTGCTTGTTAGTTTTGATTAGTGTTGATTTCAAATGCAATAAATCTGTTTATAAAACTTGTAGTAACGGTGCTCATAATTGGTGGGTGCGATTAAATTTTGGCTGGTGCACCTAAATATTTCAAGTTAGGAGCACCAGTGCTACCAAGCAAAAAGGTTCATTTCGAGCCTTGCACCGTTTCCACGTGCCTGTCAGAAATACTACAGGAAGAACTTTCCCAATGATTATTTGATGTATTTGTTGTGGAGTTAATTCAAGCTTTTCTGCAAAGATGAGAACAATATCACACAATACAATGGGATTAGGATCAATAGGATTAAAGCGTTTTCTTTTATAATTGTACTGACATGTGGCTGTGGTGATAAAGTAAAGACGGTAAAATCGCTGTAATTCATTACAAATATGCATTGTTTTAGAAACGTTTTAAACGTGTAAAACTCATTCTTGATCGCATTTGATGATGACTGATGATCACAGAGAGCTGAACAGATCCTTTAATTCCAGTTGCTTTGCACACGGCCTGTCTTGTGGATTCGATAATACGCATTACTACAAGGACATGTTAATACGCAGCTGTCAATCAATTTGGTGAGTAGGGAAACCACACTCCTACGTCACGTTGTGGTGGGCCTCAAAACAGGAAGGATTTTGATCCTATTTTAACATCAGGAAATAAAAAAAAAGGCTTATTGTCTTTATATCACTCCAATATGACAGTGGACACACTATACCTACGCTCAGTTTTGTCCAAACAGCTTACAAAAAGATGATTTTCATCATAGGTGCCCTTTAATTTAAAAAAATACATGTACTGTTAGCTTTGGATACTATCATTGATTGGCTATTCTAAGCAATTTAACTTCCAGAATGAGTGGTGATTAAGAAATGAATTCTACCAGTGTCGTTTCTTGAGCAAACCTGCAGTTGCCAGGTACAAATATTGGCATAAAGCTTTGCATGTTTGTCTGTAATCCCCTCTTCTCAGTGAATATGCATAACCGTGAGGTCTGCTCTCAGGACTTGTTTACTTAAGCTTCATGTGTGTGAAGAGAAAAAAAAGAGACAGCTTTTACTATAAACAAGCAATTAAAATAAATGATAGCTGAGGTCAAGGTCTGCTGTTCTGTTGATATGTCTTTTTTAGGCACATGTAGTTGTATTTCTTTTTTGTTTATTTATTTACAGGTTTAGCTTTTAAATCGCTTGGATTAGATATATGTATTCAGCGATGGAAAAATAAAATATGAGATCACTTGAAAAGAGTAAACTGTTAGTATTTGGATTACTCTATAACGGTCTGAGAACATTTCTTTGGTGAAAAAAGGTGATTATTCTCTGAAAAATGTATGTGGCCTCTTCTTATTTGATCCCTACAGAACAATCAAGCTCTCTCATTTTCTGTTGATGTCCAGTATTGACCCGTGGGCTTGGGATAATGACCTAGCAAATTTTATATAAAAATACCATCAATATAAACATTTCTAAAAACACGGCACCATGTCTTTAAGCATAAAATAATAATAATAATAATAATCAAGATCATCATCTATATCAGAGTTTCCCAACCCTGTTCCTGAAGGCACACCAACAGTACACATTTTCATTCTCTCCCTAATCAAACACACCTGAAACAACTCATCAGAATGTTAGAAGAGACTCCAAAACCTGAAGTTAATGGGTTAGATGAGTGAGACATCCAAAACATGAACTGTTGGTGTGCCTCCAGGAACAGGGTTGGGAAACACTGATCTATATGGCAACATTTTATTTTACAGTTTGAAAAAACAATATCATTGGTAACAAAAAATATGGGTCACACTTTACAATAACATTAGCTGATGCTAGTTAATGTATTAACTAACATGAAATAATAATGAACAATACTTGTACAGAGTTTATTTATCATAGAGACATATTTACTAATGCATTATTAAAATAATCAAATATTAACAAAGATTAATAGATAGATTCTGTAATAAATGTATTGTTATTTGTTTGTTCGCGCTAGCAAATGCATAAAACCTTAATGTAAAGTATTTATAAAGTTTTATCAAAATATGTTTTACCCAAAGACATAACTATAAATAATTTCTACATACTGTATGTATTAATTATCTATAGTTGTATATTAAATATTTTAAATATATTCTTCACAGAAAGCAGGTAATCCTTTCATAACACTTATCAAAAATCACCTTTTTCATTCTAAAACTATATTACTAGCTTTTTTACAGTGAATTCTGGTCTTTCTCTCTGCTAGGTGCCACCTGGGATGTTTTTTAAATTATATTGGAGTTCCCATGTTGGTTTCTTTTTCTTTAAACTCTGCTCTAAGTCTTTAAAAAATTTGATCATTCACACTTAGTGCAATTATAGTTTTACAAAGAAACTCCGTAGGTACAAGCAAAGCAAAATGCTGCAATGCTTACACAAACCTATCCATTTTTATGAGAATTACATTAATCTTTTGAGCTGTTATGCAGATATCTGTTTGGGCGCTGGCTTTACTTAACATCCTAGTCATTATACGATATCTGACTTCTCTGGTAGGCTTGCACTGTGTGTGTTTCCTTCGCAGGATGGTGTGTACATGCTTGACACCACAGTAGGAGGTGCTGACTCCCAGCAGTGGCAAATATGCATAAAACCAGTCTATAATTAACTAGAGAAAGATCACTGCATGGACCCTCGCCCTCCTTGAGATAAAGCAAACGAATACAGACCAGCAATATTTGAAGATGTGTAGTATCGGAGGCCGTAACCTGTAGCCCCATCACAGAGTCTCTTCTGTGTAATTATAATCAACAAAATGAAAGCCGTCCTTTTTCACTCTCTTACCCGAGGGCTGTTTCGTGATCGTGATGGATCTTTTGTCCTTAATAGATTCCATTACTCGCATGTATCTCTACATGATCTGGGATAATTAATAAGCACTGGTAAGAAAATATACAAGCGCTGTTGGGGTAATGACAACAACCGAAGAGAGAGAACCGAAAACGACAGGAAGCGCATGATGAACAGCAGTCTTGTAATAGGAATCGGTGAGTGGTAAACTTAATCTCCTGTCGAATTATATCAAAAATGAAATTGCTAGATTGACTCGTACAGTGGCACAAATCCTGGTGCGCCAAATCGTGCGTAATGCGATTAAAAACTTCTTATTTGTCCTTTGTGAAATCGGAACAGACTGTACTCTTCGACTGCTCCCGGACGAAACTGTTTTTGCTAGGTCATTCTTTTCTAGCCGACGGGTCAATACTGGGCATCATCAGAGAATGAGTGTGCTTGTTTGTTCTGTGGGGATCGAATGAGGATAGCCCACACACATTTTTTTTTTCGGAGAATAATCACCTATCTTCTGCACCACTTAAATCTTAGCCTTGTTTACCAGACAGTACAATTTGTCATAGTCCTTGGTGAGTCACCATTTAATAGAGCAGTTTGAGACCAGCGCATTATTCTTTTATAGATGTGCTCAGTTTGTGAATGACAGATCAAATGCATTGCTCCTCTCCACATAGGCCTTATATATCTAACTTAGCTTAATATTAGGAGAGATGGTGCGTTTGTCATCAGCAACTGCCATTTTGTTTATTGTGCTGGAGGAAATACGGCAGGTTGATATCGCATCGGGCTGTGCAGTAAACTACTTTTCTGTTTTGACATCAGTTAGCATCGATCTAATAGAGCTTTGTGTTCTAATGATCAATTACATCGTTTAAAATGCCAAGGTGATCAGACCTTTTCTGTTGCCGCTCCAAAGCATTGGAATGATCTTTCCACATCTTCTCCGACACGAATTTGAAAATTCACAACATGTAAATAAGTGCCTCAGCCTACATTTTTGTGAAACTGCGAAAATGTACTTAAACATACATTTGGCTGTAGTTTATAATGACCTTCGTACGGTGCAATATGGATACTCCTTAAATAAACAAAGTTTGCAAAGATGATTTCCCTCAGTGGTATTTTATTGTCCAGGAAATGGGTATACTGTCCTTTACAAACAAAATGCCTCACACAGGGTTAACGTTACTAAAATAAATGAAAATAAACAGAGCAACAGTACATTTACCCTCACAAACATGCAGGGCTTGAGTCTAATGCAAATATAGCAACAATCAGGGGCAATTTTAGGATTTTCATTTTAGGGGGGCTCAGCTCCTGAGATAAAAAAATAAATAAATAAATAATTTTTTATATATATATATATATATATATATATATATATATATATATATATATATATATATATATATATATATATATATATATATATATATATATATATATATATATATATATATAGCTTAATATCACATTTATAAGTAATAATTTAATAGTAAGACATTAATAAAAGTTAAAATGTTTAAAATGGTAGGGTGGTATGCTAAACTAGCAGTATTCCGCTGTACTGCAAAAACAGAGATAGCCATTTGAGTTCTGAATGAGCCAAATAGGCTCAACACACCTGTTTACCGTAGTAAAAAACACTTTCTTTATTCAAGTACATACAGCTCAGACACAAACAAGCTGATCTTCGCAGCTTTAAAACGATCCGGTGTCCCTGTATCCGTAGTTACACTCAGTAAACAGCGGTGAGTTTGGTGAAATGATGACCTTCAAGGCCAATCACAGTCATTTCTGTTGAGCACGTAAACACATTTGCAAATCAAATGTGTTTAAGAACTCGCTCAACAGTGCTCAAATGTTAGTAGGAAATTTCTAAAAGTTCTGTATGGAATTTTACAGTTGATATGGAAATTCAGTATTATGACAACACTACTACTGTTTTGATCGGGTTTTTAGGGAAACCCATGCCTTCTTGTCGATGTCTAGAAGAAGGATGTGTATCTGAAATGTACAACAAAATGTACCCTAAGTAATGTATTTCAGATTTGTAAAAATGAAGAAAGCACCCTGGTGGATTTGTCATCTGAAACGTGCAACAAAACATGCCTAAATAAACGTATCATACAAAAATGTAGGTAGAGGCACATATTTTCAGTTAGCCTGGGCTGCTTATAACTATTTTCTTTCTTTTAGCATTAGAAATTTGATTTTGTAACTTTCTAATTTTGCAGTTTTGTAAATAGCTCTTTATTGTTGTGGGGTAATTGTTTACACTGTTTTATGTTTGATTTTATTCTTATATCTGTTTGTTTATTTTTATCTCTTTGGTTTCCACATCATAATTCTTGAATCATTCATTCATTTTCTTTTCAGCTTAGTCCCTTTATTAATCT
Source organism: Danio aesculapii (assembly GCF_903798145.1). Classification (NCBI taxonomy): domain Eukaryota; kingdom Metazoa; phylum Chordata; class Actinopteri; order Cypriniformes; family Danionidae; genus Danio; species Danio aesculapii. The sequence continues at coordinate 39,451,972 of NC_079440.1, forward strand.
GGGGTCGCCACAACGGAATGAACCGCCAACTTATCCAGCAATTTTTTTATGCAGCGGATGCCCTTCCAGCCGCAACCCATCACTGGGAAACCCATACACACTCATTCATGATATTTAAGATTTATTATCATGGAATGAAATGACTGCTCTACGTTTCAAGGACTTATAATCTTATTTACCAGAGTCATAAGATAGCTTTCTTAGTAAAATGAATATAAATATAAGCCGTTATTCACAGATAATTACCTCTCTGTTATTCTTAGTATTCAAATTAAAACGTACTGATTAATGAATGTTTATTTTGCAAGAAATTGTTTTATTTTATTACCAAAATATAAATTTTACACTGAAGATTACTATAAGCGCACTATAGAGTATTATTGATCTTTTTCTTCAATGCGGAAGTGTGATCGTTTTTGCGATTGTTTTAGAACTTCCAATTCAGTGGCCTGTGGGAGAAATGACTAGAAATAATAAACGGCAAAAAACAGTCAAACTACTTGATCTACAAACAAGTGTGTTCTTGACTATACTGAAAAAATAGAATAATATAATAAGAAAATATCAGTTTGTAACATCAAGCAGTAAAACAAGTTGTTTTTAACATCTAAAACTGAATGGAAGGGAATAAGACCGGATGTCTTGAGCCAAAAAGATTCAAATGGCTGTGCCTGCTCTTACGTGAAGAATAAGGTGCATAAAGCAATGTCAAAGAAAATGTGTGTAAATGTTAACAAAAATAATAATGATCTCATTTACCATAAGAAACTCCAAAATTCTGCATTAGTACCTTTGCTCTATCAGTCTACACACCTAAGCTTTGGGGATCTTCATTCTTGGCTTATTTTAAGACCCGTGAATTCATTGAATTTGGTGCAATTTGCGAGCCAATTTAACAGGTTAACTGAAAAGCTTGTTCACGAAATGGACACTGCTGTCGGATCTCTGAGCAGGTGACTATTTCTCCACTTCAAAATAATCAGGCAGGAAATGTTTTATTTGAAATCTAGTGGAGTAAAAAAGTAAGATTTTCTGATTAAGTACAGATGCTTGAGACATATATTTAAGCACGTCCACCGCTGTTACTTAGCAGATGATACTTATTGCTTAATTCAAATGAAATATTATTAGTATAATACTATAACTTCTTGATTATGAACTCCATGAGCAGAGTATGTATGTGTGTGTATGTGTATATCTACACTGTAAAAATATGCGTTAATTAGTTTCTGAATTTGTGTGATTCTCAAGTGTTTTCTGCTTAATTATGGTTGTGAATTGTATTATGTGGGACCTTGATCTCTGCTCTGTCAATTTGTTGAAAACTTATTCAACACTGCAGTTTAACAGTTTGATTTTTATTGACATTTTAGTAGTTTGAAATAATATAATGCACTGTATGAGACATAATGTATAGAAAATAAGTCTATAATGTAACAGAAAATGTACTGGCAGTTTATTACAAGGTTTTTGCACCATAATATACAACACCAACCCAGACAATAAATACATTTAAACTATTAAAAATGTTAATAAAAGTCACTTTATTAAACTTTTCAAGGTTTAAAGTTGTTGGAAGAAAGCTCAAGGTCCTTTAGAGCAATTCAAAAGCAAATAAATGAGGAAAATAATAAAATAAATAAATCATGAATCACAAAATACAGAAAACTGCTAATTTACAGATGTTTTTTTACAGTGTATGATCGTATCGATCAGGAGTTTGAAGTTCCCAAATCCAGCTTGCTTTTTTGTGGAACATTATTATGCTAGGTTAAGATGTTTTGAACTTCATCTAAAATGTCATAAAATATTAAGCCTTATTTTAGATTCTGCACCCGTGAGTCTGCACCTCACAGCAACTCTGCAAAGACTTTAATGTGAAACTTGATCCTTTCATGAATGCCTAATATTCCTTTTCCTGATATCTCTGTTCATAGTGTAAGCACTCCCACCTATAGACTGAACTGATGCAGCATGCTGGAGAACAAAGCAATGTGTCGGTGGCACATGGGCATCAGTAATTGAATTATTTACAGGGAGTAATATCATATACTGTATAAGTTGCTTTTTGAATGTTCCTTTAATATGCCCACCTTACATGTTATAATACATAGATCGATTAACTTCATTACATCACTACACTATCCAGTGTTTCCTGTAATTTTGGGTGTTTAATTTTTAATTTTTCGACTTCTGCAGTTCAGCAGTTTCGCTTTCATTCAGCAACATTTCATTCATGTCGCACAGCAAACACTGAGCTACTGGATGATAGTATGAAGTAAGTACAGCTGGGAGAGAGTTGTTTTAGGGGAGTTTCATGTAGGGCTGGGGGATATGGTGAAAATGCAATCTCAATCCTTTTCCATATTGAACAATAACGATACACATTTTGATATGCATTTTAATGCTTCCAGATTTGAAGAGTACACCAATAATGACTGAAGCCACAAAAATTAGAGGGTCCTTTAAATAGCATAACATTTTCAGTGGCCGAAAATTCGGTGCATCTCTAATATCAACACACTTGTAGATTGCCTTTTTTGTACATTTCTGCTGTATGGCTAACTCTTAGATCAATATAGAGAAATAAAACCCATAGCTACCCATTGTTATCAACATAAATTTTATTGCGATTCGATACCATATTGTTTATCAGCCCAGCCCTAGTTTCATGTAATTTCAGGTGTTTCATTTTTTTCGATTTCAACTGCAGTTCAGCAGTTTCACTTTCATTCACAAACATTTCATACATGCCCCCATGACAAACTCTGAGATATTGGATGCAAGTATTAAGGACTGCTGGGAGAGAGTTGTTTTACAGAGTTTCATGTAGGGCTGGGCGATATGGCAAAAATGCAATCTTGATTAATCCTTTTCCATATTGAACAATAACGATACACATTTTAATATCAGTTGTTAATGTTTCCATATTTAAAAGAGTACCCCAACAATGACTGAAGCCACAAAAATGAGAGGGTCCATTGAATTGCATAACATATTTTTGGTGGCCTACAATTTTTGGCAGCCAAAAATTCAGTGCATCTGTAATGTCAACACACTTCTAGATTCCCTTTGTTGTACATTTCTGCGGTGTGATTGGCTCTTAGATCAATACAGAGTAAAAAAGTCCAGAGCTTTTCATTGTTATCGATATAAATTTTATCGTGATTTGATATCATATTGTTTATCGGCCCAGCCCTAGCTTCATGTAATTTCAGGAGTTTCATTTTGAATTTTTCGACCTTAACTGCAGTTCAGCAGTTTCACTTTCACTTTTATTCACAAACATTTCATTCATGCCCCCGTGACAAACTGAGATTTTGGGTGCGAGTATGAAGTAAGGACTGATGGGAGAGAGTTGTTTTAGCAGAGTTTCATGTAGGGCTGGGCGATATGGCAAAAATGCATTCTCGATAAATTTTTTTCCATATTGAACAATAACAATACACATGTCAATATCAGTTGTGTCATGACATGACAAGCACTGATATGTATACTGTATATTATACCGAAGGCCAAATAGAAAGAAAAGTTACGCATTTCCCAAACAGCATTTGTAAAATTGTGTTCTGCAGTGGAGTTGTGTGATGAGCCTCCAGGAGTTCACTTTACATGCACTTGTGACCTTGGGGATTCATGCGGCTGTGGTCCTGTACTGACACGATAAGTGCTGAGAATACAGTAGCTATGTTTCCATCCAACCATTTTTATGCGCGTTTTGGATTATCGTTTATTGAGTGTCAGCATTGCATTCTGAGGTGAAAGTAATTTATTATATAAGAAAAAGACTCACAACTTCTCCCACCTCAGCAAAATCAGTTTTTCTTTTTGATATTTGGCACCAGTTTATCAGGAAGGGACGATTTTGTTCTCTTGTTTGATGGAAACGATATTTTATATATGTGATATTCCAGTTTAGTGCTTTAGTTTAATATGCGTCTTTGGATAGATATCCATAGCTAGTGTAAAACAGCCGTGCGTATGGCCTATCCTGTCATAAAACGTGGCAAAAAGTCCTACACAATGGTTATACTTTGATTAAGGTGTTTAGATGTCTGTACTGCTCTTTAATCCTCCACATGAGTTGATTTGATTTGTGTTTAACATGAAGGTCACTGGTTCGAGTCCCGGCTGGGCAAGTTTGCATTTCTGTGTTGAGTTTGCATGTTCTCCCTGTGTTAGTGTGGGTTTCCTTCGGTTGCTCCGGTTTCCCCCACAATCCATGAGTGCGTGTGTGAATGTGAGTGTATGAGTGTTTCCCAGTTGTGGCTGGAAGGGCATCTGCTGCATATGCCGGAATAGTTGGTGGCTCATTCCACTGTAGCGACCCCTGATAAATAATGGACTAAGCTGAAGGAAAATGAATGAGGAAACTCTTGTTCAGAAATATTTATTCTAATCATATTAAAATTAGAGAATTGGTGTCTATGTAAACATACTGAATGTTTAGTAACAGTTCAGTGTAAGTACTTAGTCTCACTATTAGGGACAGTTGTTGCTTATTAGCATGCCTATTATTAATATATTGGCTGTTTATTATAAAGCACTTAGTCTGCATATTAATTTTCCCTAATCCCACCCAATACCTAAATTGAACTACTACCTTATTAGCAAGTAATAAGCAGCAAATTAGGAGTTTGAGGCAAAAGTTGTTGCTAATGGTTTGTTAAAAGCGAAAATTAAACCTTAAATTAAATTGTGACCCAATGATTCATGTAGACCTGCTATATTAATATCTTAAATAACAGATGGGTAGATGACCAGACTGATAATTAGTTGCTGCATTAGAAAGTAGTAATGTATGCTTTTAGTAATTAATTTAACTGTGTATAGATTCAAAGTGTCTGATTTCAATTAACTCCTCAAATGGACACGTCGTACCAAGAGAGCTCATGTCGTGGGTCGTGCACAATCTCACTGTCTCACGTTCCGTGGCATTACCAACTGAAGAAATCCCAGTGGACTAGCAGCCTGTCAGGGTTTGTGTTTTGTTTCTGCGTATGACACCTAATTAGGGATCTAAGTTGCTTGGTTTTAGCAGCCTTCAGGTTGTATGGGGAATTGGGAACCACTATGAATGAATGTGGAATCTGGCAGTTTTGCAAGTGTAGCATATTTCCACTTCCAGCCACATGAGTGTATTTAAAATGCATGTGCATATTTGTATTACTGGATCAGAACATTCAGGATTCCCTGTAATGTTGAGCAAGCATGAATTATAAGGAAAATTCCTGACATACACTCTGTTTTAAAACATAAATTGCCTTTATTATGCAGTTTTAAGGGTTTCTAATTTTATTTGGGGTCTCATACAACTGGGGTAAATCAATCCAAGGCCAAAAACATCTCTTTTCTCACAATGTTTCTAAGGGTTCATTCAAGGATCCAGTTTCTTTAAGCCCATTCTTTCTGAAAGTCTACTTGTGCGTGATTGGTCAAATGCCTCACTCTGTTTTGATTAATCCGCCATTTATCAGTCCCCCTAGTTTTTTGCAATTCTGCGATCCCTGAATCCAACCCAAAATCAACAAAAAGTCGTTATTTTTTGTAATCCTGCAAAATTCTTAATTTTAAATGCAAAATAATTGCAAAAAAATTTGATAATGTCAAAAAACATTGAATTCCAAACCATATAATCAAATTATTTTTATTTCAGTTTGCAATTAACTGTTTTACATGACTTATAAACATTGCATACACAGTTCGCGTGATGTATTTGAGTGTCTTTCAAAAACTGATGTCTCACCTGCGCCGTCATACTCATTACATTACATGGAGGGGGTGGGGTTGTTTTGCAGTCTGTGCAGTAAGCAGACACAGATGAAGGAGATTTACAAGTGAAGTCAATGCAAAGATGCCCTGTGGTGTAAACCGAGTGAATAACACGGCACAAATTTGGTGTTTTGTGCGTTTTATGCACATTAGACTGCAAAAGAAAGTGTGAGCAAACATCTAACAAATGGAGCAATGGAACAGACAGAAAAGCTGCTTACAATGATAGGTTCAGGGATGACAGACGCTGGACGTGATCGAATTGAAGGACATTATTTTTGCTTTACATGTATGACTGGCATTATGATGCGCATCAAAATCGATTAATGATCGATTGGCTCAGTCCCGTTTATTTCGGTTTTAGATCTTGTCATGACAAGAGCTCAAAATAAAGTAGCTTTATTTTTATAATTTGTGTCTTTCGCTGTTTCCATCCAAAGATGCGAGTTAAATTTATGCGCATAACTAGAATATCGCATATAAGACATGCGAATAAAGAAGCGTTTCCATCCAAGAAGTCAAAGAGAACAAAATCATCACTTCCTAATTAACTGGCACCAAATATTAACAGTAAAGATGGAATTTACGAAGCTGCGTGAATTTTTTCTTTATTTAATAAATGACTTGCACCTCAGAAAGCAGTATGCCCACATGCAGTGATCGCGTGGTGGCGTTTGAAGCCATCAGACATGGAGCACAGATGCTCTTGACAATTCTGGAGGTAATTATTAATATAATAACACTAATACTGGCGTTTTAGAATGACCTAAACAACATTTGAGATGTTTTACTGTGTGCTCATCCTGCTGGTTTGTCCATTCACACACATTTTTAGCGTCACATGATCTCTTATAACAAAATCACTTGACCTTTTTTAATGCGCACACTGGCATTTGTTCGGTAAAAGTGTTTCCATCATAGTTTCTGCGCATCTTTTCTTATCAAATAAAAAGTTACAAAAAAATTTTTTTTTAATTGCAAAATTGTCCACACATTTCTTGGAATTACCACCACAAAATCATTTTATCACAAAAAATCACAAAAGAAATCGTGAAAAACTAGGGGGTCTGATTTATAGTGCATATTTCAATGTTAATAGACATTGTTTTCCCACTATTTGCAGAATGTTTTTGATTTACATTTGTTATGAGAACTTGTGTATGTGTTTTCTCAGTTTGTAAGTGTTCTCTTATGTGCATGTGTTTTATGCCCCCCCCCCCCCCCCCCCCCAAAAGAAAGCTATATGAACCAATGTACTAAACAATTATAGGAATCAGCTACAACTATACAATTTGTTATGAATTTTAGACTTTGATCTTTGAAATTCTGCAGATCCTTTATATTCTCAATCAGCTATATTGCACACTCCATGAAATATAAAATCTGAAAAATGATCATAGTGGCACATTAAGCTGCCTGTAAAGTCTACTTTCCCCAATTGATCTGTAACAGAACATGTGCAGCAACACTGGGTCATAAAAATTGCACTACTTATAAGACCAATTTGGTATTTGGAGGGTAACAAAATACCAATTTATTTATACAAATACATAGAGTTGAACACGAAAGTTGTGTATAATTATAATTTTTAATTTTTAATCAGGACATACACTAATGCAAAATTACATTTGAAATGACATCTGCCACCTTAGGCTAAGTTCAGAATACTAAAAAAAAAATTGTCAGCAGATCAGTTATTTTGCCGGAGCACCGCAGTCAGAACAGTCATATCAGAATTCATGCAACTTTTATATTGCATTATTCATGATTCTGCACTGACAGGTTCTTTGTTCATTGGTTGAATGTGACGGAGAGTCAGGAAGGACTTAGTTGAACTCTTAGGTATTATAGTAACAAACTAAACCCAAAGAGCCACCGTGAAATATCATTATTTCCTGTACATGATTTCACTTGTATGTAAGTAAACATATAAAGACTTTTGTGTTTGGCCTGTGCTGTATGTCAGTGTGCTGCATGCAGTCTTGTGATAATTATTCTGCACATACAGAAATGTGATCAGTTCAATCTGGAATCTGATCATGTGTGATTAGTTCAACCAAAAATGAAAGTTCTGTTATTAATTACATGCCCTCATGTTGTTCCAATATTTTGTTCATCTTCAGAACACAAATTAAGATATTGTAGAAATCTGAGAGCTCTCTAATCCTCCATAGACAGCAGCAGTCACAAAATGTTCAAAGTCCAAAAAGGAAACATTGGCAAAACATTCCATGTGTCTTCAGTGTTTTAGCTGTAATCATACAAAGCTCCTTGAACATGTTTTTGTGGCAAATATATAAAAAAAAACTGTAAAAATGACTTTGTTCACCTATCTCTTTTGCATCAGGGTGCATGTTTACTTTGAGCAATTCAAGGCTTAATTAGTTCATTAATAACATAACTTGGTAACAGTTTATTTCTAAATGATAGACATGTTCCATGTACTTCTTATAGTAATTACAATTAATTATGCCTAATTTCATAAAACTAACCCTAAGGCTAATTATATAGTAATATATTGCTCAGTAGTTCATTAATTAGTTAAGACTGATTTATACTTGGCGACACGGTGGGTCAGTGGTTAGCACTGTTGCCTCACAGCAAGAAGGTCGCTGGTTCAAGTCCTGGCTGGGTCAGTTGGCATTTCTCTGTGGACTTTGCATGTTCTCCCCTTGTTGGCGTGGGTTTCCTCCAGGTGCTCCGGTTTCCCCCACAGTCCAAAGACATGCGCTATAGGTGAATTGAATAAACCAAATTGGCCATAGTGTATGTGTCTGAATGAGTGTGCATGGATGTTTCCCAGTACTGGGTTGCAACTGAAAGGGCATCCGCTGTGTAAAAAATATGCTGGATAAGTTGGCAGTTCATTCCGCTGTGGCGACCCCTAAAGAATAGCAAGATTAAGCCGAAGGAAAATTAATGAATGATTTGTCATTCTGTGTCGAGCGCACATGTGTGGTCCGACGCAGCCTTCGCGCGGTCGCATACCTCTTGCTGTGGCTGATGCAGACAGGCACCTCTCAAAAATGTAACATGATGTCGTATAGCACTATCTCTGTGATTGGTCGGATTAGTAGCACTGACGTGTATGGGCGGGGCTGAAAGCAAAGCGAGTGTTTAAAGGCATGGGCTGGTATAAGATTCTGATGGTATGATAACCTTGGATAAAATTACTGATTACTGCTCTAAAATATATTCTTTTTAAATGTTTGGGTAAAAAACAAAAACTTTTTTCCCTTTTGAACACAATTTATTTTATTTTGAGAAACAATTAAAATGTTTTGGTACAGTAAACATGTCAGGCTAAATAATTTAAACGAATCGTTGACCTGCTGTCTTCAGTAGTTTGAAAAACACAGATTTCTTTACAATTTAAAATGGCATCTTTGGATATCTTTTCAGCTAATGGAATTTAAAATGTCTTAAATTCCAAAAACTAAATTTTAGTAAATTCATTCTTAAATTCATTGAAATATTGTCTTGCAGATCATTTTAATTTTCTTTTGTTTATGCAAAGCGACCCGGTCGATCCAACACACATCCAATCACCGACAATACATCTCAATTAAACTTTTAGCAAAACTCTATTTATAACTAATAATAAAACTGTTTGTTATGCATACATTTAGTTTATCAAAGATTTAATTTACATTATGTTGCAAAAGAATTTAAAAGTCTGCTTGTTTTGACACAAGCAGACCTTTTTAAATAATAAGTAATTTTTAAATTATTTTTTTAAGTATAAAAAAGTGCAAAGAAATTAAATTTTTTTATTGCCAGGCCATTACAAAAAGCCTTAGTGTTTAGCCCTATAAAAATCTAAAGTTTCATTCTTAATGGTCTTAAAAAGATCTTAAAAAGTCTTTAATTTGACTTGGTGAAACCTGCAGGAACCCTGTTGTACATTAAGGTAGCGTTAAAAAAAAACACCAGTGAACAAACTTGACACAGAAGAACATAAAAACCCAGTGCCAGCTAGCGTTTCAGAAGTGTTATTGCAGAGCAACACAAACAGCATGCAGAAGCATAAATGCACAACATCGCGCAAGGCATTCAGCATGGGTCGCGGCGATCACTCAACGCAGAAGTACTGTATAAACCAGCATTTACACTGTAACAAGGATAAGGATGCGGATCGGATATGGGTTCGATACTGAATATTTTTGCTGGATTGGGGATCGGCCAGCTGGTACCAATCCAAATCCGATCTTGCGCGTGCTCTATATTCTGTGTAATTTATAAGCCAACAAAAGCCATGAAGGTAGCCTTTTATAAGAAGCAGATGCAATGTGTGTCGCTCAGTAAAATTATTCTCACAATAAGTTTCTGTTCTCTCATCCTTCTGAGTTTATTCTTCCAAGGGGAATACTTTCAGTGCTGCGAATAGTTTGTAAAACCTGGCTCATTGAGGTCAAAGTAGTTGATTAAATTAATAAAAGTAAAAGTGACGGGCAAAAAATTTTTTTTCAGACATGCTTTCAGTTTCGCCATTTCACTCGCAGCGAGTTTAGGCAAGGGAATGTTTATTAAGTAAAACTGGCCTCAGACAGTTTAGTTTAGTCTGCTTTTAAACCGGCAGCAAAATATCAGGCTTTGCTAAAAAGCTGGTTATTTTACCAGCAATTAGTGTCAATAGTGATAGCCTATTACAGATTTTAAAAAAAGTCTTAATATTAAAAAAGGAAACATAAGCTGGACCACAACAGATCATATCAATGTCATAACGAATGCTCAAATAATGTAGCCTGTAGTTTATAGCAAGCATCATGTTTTTAGTTAGATTGTGCCATCTGTCATATACAGTAGGCCTATAAATCTGTTATTTTTACTAAAGAAGATATATTATTTGAGTTTAGCATCAGAATTACAGAAACGGTGTTATGTTAAAAAAAAATGTTGGTATCAGATCAGTTCCAAAAAAAATGGTATTGGTGCATCCCTAAACAAGGACCACTTAAAATATTGTCTAACCCAAATTAATTTTTTTGGTGAACTAACCCATTAACCACATTTAGAAAAATGTAATGCCAACAGCCAAACAGCAACATAATATTTGAGCAATAAATCATTATGGGGTTAATTATGGAGTTGCCTTCTTTGTAAATGGATCAGAGTTATGTTTTTTTTTCTATTTCTTTTTTCTTTTGGCTCAGAAATATTATGTATGCTAGAAAGCAACACAATCATGCTTCCTACCTCTTGGAACAGCTGTAATACTGGGCTTGTTCCTATGATTTCCTCAAGTGTTGCCTGTTGGCTGCTCACTTGCTTTTGGAACACAGCTGCACTGTGACTCACATGGGTTGTTCAGGATGCATAAGAGTTCATTATTATGTTCAAATTTGTTTCAGGCCCTCAGCCTTCCTGATAACAAAGTCTCTGTCTACTGTATATCAGTCAGTGTGAGCTTAACTCTATTAATGTTATGCCCTTCCTTGCCCCTTCTTAACTATATTTTTTAAAGCATTTTTACAGACCGAAGGCATCTTAAGACTGAATTGTTGCATTTTTTGGGTCCATATCTGTTTTTCAATTCCTCCCCTGGCTGTTCTTACTTTGTATTATTTGACTCCAAACCGCTGTAGATTTGCATCATTGACATAAACAGCAGCATGAGCACTACATCGCAGCAACTGTTTACAACTACAGCTACATAATATCTCTAGAGGAGAAAGCACCAGAAATGGAAACATTCGCTTTATTTTATTCTCCCTTTGGTTCTTCTTGCATAACACGCACTGAATAGCACTTTTGTGTCTGATTTGTAAGAAAAACGAAGAACGCGAGATGCTAAAATGCAATTTCTGTGGAGAATAGTAGCAATTAGAAATGTATTATTGCATAATAGACATTTACACGTCAATGACATTGGTTCACTTAGACTAATTAAACCCTACTGCATTTCTAACATGATGAAATCTGCATAAGGAAACTCACATCTTTTAGAAAGATTTGTTGTGCACACATTCTAAAATGCACTTAAGTTACACATTTGTTTGTACATATTAGTGTAAGGTACCCCTGTCTACATTTCTGGAGAAATTATCTAGCCAGAGGTACGTCTGGCTGCATTTCATCTTTAAAATGAATGCTACTGGGCGGTATGTAGGGCTGGGCGATGCTACAAAAAATTATCATGATATCATGTTACATATCATTCGATATCAATAATTATTGAATATTTTTTACAATACATTTAGGAATATTAGGATTTTTAATTTATTTAATCACTTTATTTTAATTTACCAACATTTTGTGCATTGCCCTGTTGAAAAATCCAGTTTTACAGCCATTTCCAGCCTGGTCTTAGCTGGTCAGGCTGGGAGAGCTTGACCAGCTTAAACCAGGCTGGTCAAGCTGGTTTTAGCTGGTCATCTCCCAGCCTGACCAGCTAAGACCTGGCTGGAAACCAGCCTGGAAGTGGCCAAAACCTTTCTAAAACCAGGCTGGTCAACCAGCTAAAACCAGCCAACCTCCCTAGGCTGGTTTAAGCTGTTTTTTTCAGTAGGGTGTACATATCACTGTCAACATTGTCAATTTTACATTGTCCTGTGTTTTTTTTTTTTTTTTTTTTTTTTTTTGGGGGAGTATGTTGTTGTATGTTGTAGTATTTTGCACTGTATGTGGTTTGCACCGTCTGTATTTTGCACTGTCTGGAGCCAGCACCTAAGCTTTTCACCCATCATAGCACACGTGCTGCTGCTGATGTGACAATAAAAGTGATTTGATTTGATTACTTAAACAAATAGTTTTAATACAACAAAACATTTAATACAGTCAAAAACAAAAATATTCAAACAAAATACCTCATCTCTTTATAATAGAATAGACAAGTGTTACAGAGACTCTTAAACTTGATAAATGAAATGTTACAAAGTGTGTTCAATGGTAAATGTTGATCAACATCTGTAAGGTGTCAATAACAATGGTATTATAAACCTAAAACCCTGTAAACAAAACAAATTGTGATAATCAAATCTGAGTTTCGCGATTGTTTTCATAGAGAATGACGAACGGAAAAAACATTGCTGCAGCTCCGAAACAAGTTTATGGAGAAAAGTAAAAAAAAAAACACTGCAGTGTTTGGATGCGCTGTGTTTTTCTCAGGTAATTAGTCTGCCGTTATTACTGAAATGTGTATATTCCATACAAAATGTGAAGCAGATGGGTTGGTTCTACTTATATGAATGGCGGTGCGCTCGGGGCATTTAGAAAAGTTCAGATGTTTTACAACTATGTGTACCTGTAAAATGCATGCGCATTACATGCGTGCCGCTTGCACACCATGTGCACGTCGCATGCCTGAGGCGCCTCCATTGTAAATTACAAACTGACACCCCAAGCTTATTGGCATTGCTTCCAAGGCACGTGCTCAGCAGCCACATTTTAATAAAACTATAGCATTTCATACTGAAACTACATACGAAACTTCATATAGAAACCTTTTTTTAATCGTTATTGACAGTAGGGTTCGGTCAATAAATACAGATCTCGCTTTTATCGCCCAGCCCTAGTGGTATAATGCCGCTAGCTTCTTAAAATTTTTGCACTTCCAGCTGACGGCTAACCTCTTTGTGGACTGCTTTTCCGCTGTTACCAGTTTGCCCAGTGGCTCGCTGCATACAGCAGACTTGGGAGGTGGCCCGGAGTTGATCGCGATGAAGGGGTTTGAGTCTGGTAAAGAACGGTTCCAGAAAGCAGTTAAAACAAAAACAAAAGGCAAAAATTTAAATAAAGAAGTAAATAACAGAATGAGAAATGACAGGGTGAGAACTTCAAGGCTCGACTGTTCGACCATTTCGCTCACATTTGCGACTAAAAATAGATGTGTGCGAACTGGAAAATTTATTTAGTAGCGTAGTTTATGTGCGATTTAAAAAAAAATAAAATATTTTAAATAAGCTTGATCTATGACTAAATTCACTGGGCCACAGGAAAACAACATGCTCGTCACGCTAAGTTAGGGTGTATTACGTTGGAAATCTATTGTGACTGTAGCACACGTGCATGCTATCAACAATGGCACATCTCTACTGGTTTATTTACTTCAAGCAAAAAGCATAGATTCTAAGGTCTTTGCTTCACGTCAAGCGTGAATTTATATTGTTTTGAATATGTTGCCAAGCAACTAAGCTAAGTTGCTAAGCGGAACTGCACATTGTGCGAGCCTCAGAGATAACTTCTACAATTTGAGTATGACATATCGTGCGCATCCAGTGTGATACCCAGTTCAACACCAGTGCTTCCCACACATAGACTTTACCTAGGCAGCCCGGTTCTGTGCGCGTGAGAAAATAAGAACACTCCACCACAGACTCGCATGCTCTGTAGATCAACAGAGATGCGCCGGATACAAAACTGTACCTGTTCTGACTTTGGTTGTGGCTTTGAGAAGAGCGTGAGGACATGCGGAAAAGAAAAGCCTTTTACTAAATAGACTGACCCAGCTCATTCTTTTGGGTGACAAGACATCCTCTTTTTCCCGGACATGTTCTCTATTTGGGACTTAAAAATGCATTCTGCATTTCTAAATCGCCTAAAATGTCATGGATTTTACTTTCGCTTTCTATAACTGCTTTTTTGCATTACTTTATACGCAAACTTTGCCCGGTGCATCTCAATCTCTTAGCAGCACTAGTACTAGAGAGAGAGAGATAGCAGATTTTACCTGTCACATTGTGGCACATGGATAGTAAGAGTGAAATAGTGGATTTACCTTTTTTTTTAATTCAACATTTTTTTTTACTTAAACACACTGAAAAGAGACAGTGTCATGTAAAAGATCATTTTAGAGAGGCCTTCATTACAGCAATTTGATCCCAGTTCTGCTGTGGACTGCTAGCTAAACTCCATACAGCTTAAATTATAAATAATTATTAAATACTATTTAAGCTGTTGTTACAGTAAAATAAAACCTATTGTACTTATTGTATACAAATATATGAAACGACGTTGCTTTTAAAGATCTCCTCGTGTACATTTATTAGGCAAAAAAATATTTATTTTTATAAATTTTCACTGCGCTCCTGAAATTCTTTAATGTGCTGCTAAATTTTTCAACTTAGGAACGCATGTGCTCCTCCTGAAAAAAGTAAGCGTCAAGCCCTGAACTTGGTAACATCTGAAAACGTGGTAAACATCAAGCTGCCACAAGGGCTTTTCTTTTTCTGGATTGCTTTTGAAAACACTGTCGGTTGGGTTTAGGGAAGGTGATGGGCAGGTCAATTGGTGCTTTTGAAAACACTATCGGTTGGGTTTAAGGAAGGTGGGGGGTGGGGGGTGATCAGTCTGTTTGGGCGGTCAGTCAATCGACTATGACCTCTGGTGCATTTACGTGAGAACAGCAGGCGTGAACGGCATTTACTAGTGAAATTTAATAGTGAAAACTGCAAAAAAAAATGCAGCTCCTGGAACGTGTTTTGCGTTCTCCACAAATGTATACAGGGGTATGTATTCACAATGAGCCAGGGTTTCATACAATGCAAGTGACTGAAACTTTTTTTCTGAGAATGCTTCAATGTAAAAAAACCCCAACAAAAATAAACTGACCAATCAACTAAAAGTTCTAGTGTAAATACTCATACTTAAACTCTCCTGACTACTGTAATATTGTAACGTAATACCCTGTTATTTAAATGTTATTCACTGTAGCAATAAGAAGGAGGAAAGAAATTAATTTCAAATGCTCTCTGTATATTTTTGGCATGGCATGCAACAGATATTAAAGGTTAATGAAGGGCTCAGCTGTGCAATAGAGTGCATCATTTATAGCATCGCCTATTCCACTGGTAATTTACCACAGAGGTCTCATATATATATATACAGTTGATGTCAGAATTATTAGCCCCCTGTTTATTTTTTCCCCAATTTCTGTTAACTGAGAGATGATTTTTTTCAACACATTTCTAAACATAATAGTTTTGATAACTCATTTCTAATAACTGATTTATTTTATCTTTGTCAGGATGACAGTAAATAATATTTGACTAGATATTTTTCAAGACACTTCTGTACAGCTTACCATGACATTTAAAGGCTTAACTAGGCTAATAAGGTTAACTAGGCAGGTTAGGGTAATTAGGCAAGTTATTGTATAATGATGGTTTGTTCTGTAGACTATGGAAAAAAAAATAGCTGAAAGGGGCTTAAAATGATGTTTAAAAAATAAAAACTGTTTTTATTCTAACCGAAATAAAACAAATAAGACTCCGGAAGAAAAAATATTATCAGACATACTGTGAAAATTTCCTTGCTCTGTTCAACATCATTTGGGAAATATTGAAAAAAATAATAATAATTTAAAGGGGGGCTAATAATTCTGACTTTAACTGTATATAATCAAAATTCTCCCTGTTTAAGCCATAAATATATCCACGCTACTGTAGCATTCATTATACATCAGCTTTAAATTCTTTTTCAATGCTTTTTCAGCCAAGGAAGACAACAAATAGATAAGACGCCATCTGATTTCGTTGCCTGTCTCTTCTCGGCTCTTTGCCTGTGCTAGTCTGCATTATGACAGGAGCCCACTTTCCCCTCAGCTCTGTAATTGGAATGTGGGCTGGCAGTAGGTGTGAAGCAATGGGGTCTTGGAATTGGGTGGCAGCAGTCAGCCCTGGAGAACCTGTCAGAATTTATAGAAAGCCAAGCGATGTACTCCACTTTATTCCGAGGAAACTCTGCATTTTAATAGCTGTAAGCGTTTCAGTAATTCAAGGTGGCGTCATTAGAGGCTTATTTATTCACTCTGGGGCTGAGAGACAGATAATGCCTCCCCCCATCAGCTGTGGCAGCTCCATCTCAGCGCCTCCCGCCGAGGAGAGGAGGGAGAATTAGAGCGAAATGGGCAAACATGACAATCGTGCAGCAGCTAATGAATTAAACGGAAAAACAAAGCATCAGGTTGTCTTGAATAGGGCCTTGGGGTAGGGCTTTAGCATCGTCTTGTTTTTCTCTTGTCATCATTACCTTACCAATTGAACAGACCGAGTGGAAATAAACAGGTTAAAAATAACTATAGCCAAGAGCGCATTATAGAAGTCAAACCGTGGTTAGACCTTAAGATTAAATAATACGTGCTTTCATCGAGAACTTAGTGATGGTTAAAAAAGCATGTTGGTATAGATTGTTGACCTTTATGTCTGTTTATGTTGGCAGTGAAGTGCCGAGGCCTACCGGTCCTCTCAGCTTTTTAGCTACTTGAAAGTACTGGGAGGATTTCATTTCATCTGATAATGTACTCTGTATTCACAGGTGGTACACACAAGACTAGTAATGAAAGTCAAAACTGTCTCGGGCTGTAATGAGAGATATTCCGTCAGTGCACCAAATCCTTTGGATTTTTTCCCCTCCCCAAACTTATAAGCTCAAAAAGCTCAGTTGTTTCACACAGTTTTGCCATTATTGCACTGTAAAAGTAAAGTGGTGTCTGGGAAAAAAATAATAAGAGACTTCAAATCTCAGGGTGCACCCTGTCTGAAGAAGTGATGAAACTGATGTTTGCAAAATGATAGTTCTCTCAAAAAAAGTCTGATTCTGTTTGAGATTCTTTGTTTGAGGGCTGTGCAATATGATGATATAAATCATATGGACAAAATAAAACATCTATCCTTCCATATTATTCATTCATTCATTCATTTTCTTTTCGACTTAGTCCCTTTGTTAATCTGGGGTCACCACAGCGGAATGAACCGATAACTTATCCAGCATATGTTTTACGCAGCCACAACCCATCACTGGGAAACACCCATACACACGCAATCACACTCATACACTATGGCTAATTTAGCTTACCCTTTTCACCTGTACTGCATGTCTTTAGACTGAAAATCAGAAGGGGGAAATCAGAGCACCCAGAGGAAACCCACGCGAACACGGGGAGAACATGCAAACTCCACACAGAAATGCCAACTGACCCAGATAATGCTCGAATCAGTGACCTTCTTGCTGTGAGGCGATTGAGCTTCCCATTGCGCAACCGTCTCGCCCTCCTTCCATATTATGCTCCATTATTTATTTATTGGTGTCACAAAATACATTGTTTACGGTAATAAAACGCAATATCACACATCAACCTTGAGATTGCAGACAGAAATGTAAATCTTTAATTTTAAAAGTACAATGTTTACATTTTGCATTTTATTTAGCGTAGTTTTTTAATCTTTATTTTGGCCATTTGCGCCCACAGAACTGCCGCTCACTGGATATTTTCTCTTTTTTGGACCATTCTCTGTAAACCCTAGAGATGGTTGTGTGTGAAAATGCCAGTAGATCAGCAGTTTCTGAAATACTCAGACCAAACTGTCTGGCACCAAACATGCCACGTTCAAAGTCCCTTAAATCACCTTTCTTCCTCATTCTGATGCTGTGTTTCAACTGCAGCAGATCGTCTTGACCATGTCTACATGCCTAAATGCATTGAGCTGCTGCCATGTGATTTGGCTGATTAGAAATTTGCATTAACGAGCAGTTGGACTGGTGTACCTAATAAAGTGGCCGGTGAGTGTATATGAACTATTAGTTGGTTGAATTTACCAAAGCTGTAATATATTGTGTTGTACAGCATATCGTTATCAGTATATAAGATAACTTAAATCGTGACATGAGATCTTTGTCATATAACCCAGTCCTACTTTCCTCTGTTGAACACTAAAGACGATATTTTAAAGAATGTTGAAAACTTGACTTACGTTGACTTCCGTATTTAATTTTTCATTGCTGTTGATGGCAGTGGCTAACCCTTTCAGTATTCCTCAAAATATCTTCTTTTTTGTTCAACTCACAATGGATTGGGAACCATTGTGGGCGAGTAAATGGTGAGTAAATTCCTATATTTTGGTGAACTATCCCTTTAAAGCCTTCACATCTCATTTAAAGCACTGATTCCTCTCCGAGTCCTCGGGCATTGACTAATAGGGTCTTGATCTTGTTGAAGGCAGATATGATCAGTAGACGAATGCAACATTTTCCATTTGTGCTATCAGTAATTGTGGACATTTGTCAACAGTGGGAGGAGGTTCAAGTAAACCTGCAGCGGAGAGCGTGACAGTCAAAGCAGCGCTTTCAAACAATGAAAGAGTTCATTAGAATTTCAACTCAATCATTTAGTACCAGCAGATTACACAAGCCTACGATAAGAAAGACCCAAGCTGGAGATCAAACAGTGTAGGAGTTTTTCTCCTGAATGTTTGTTGTCCTTTGCCATCGATAGAATGAATAACTTGAATGCATTCTCATTATCTGACTTGGCTTTTATGTTGCTTCTGTCTTATTTTCTTCTAATTGATTTCCCCCAGATGAGTATCGCTTATTCTATTATATCTATATTGCAGCTGGTTATTTGTGGATGCAATAGGGAATCTGGATAATTATTAATTGACTTTTGCAATGAAATAAAAGTTAATTACCTCCACTCCATTTACCGTTTGATATACTGTATATACAAAACATACCAGGAGGTTTTTTATTATGCATGCATCACAAGTAAACACATGGTGTTTGGAATATTATATTAGGAGCAGGAAGTCAAAAGAATCATAATCGGCATAGTTAAATGCAGTACTTCAAACAGCCTGGCACAGAATCAGAGCCGGGCCTCAAAAAATGAACAAAGGGAATAGCTGATTTTGCAGACTCCTGACAATGTATTGCTTTTTTATGTAGGAAAGCAAAATCAGGAGGTCAGACATTTATTCATAACCCCCCTGACAACTGACATGGTGGTTTTGAGAAAGAGTAGAGCCTCTGTGTGGTGAAAGGTGGGGTAGAGAAAGACATTTACATCTCGATCTATTTCTCTTATTTTATTTTGCCGTTATAGAGAGTGTAAGGTGCATCATGACTCATAATGTCATGCATCAAAGACTTCTGAACATCTGCTGTATATGTCTAAATCCTATAGCTGGGGTTTTAACAGTGCGATGTTATGCAAGTTGTAGGAATAGTGAATAAATAACCTGCTAGAGTCTTTGGGAGGGCTGGTATGATGTGCTTATCTCTTACTATATCAGTACTTCCATGATTTGCTGAATCGATATGGGTTGCGTTGTTTGTTTGCATGTGTAACACTAATCCATAGTGGAAAAGTTGAATCATACAGACTGTACATCAGATGTATTATGAGTCATATTTATAAAAAACAATAATCACATCTTGGATTTTCACTTCAAAAGAATCACACAATAGAGTACTACAGAATATTCCTTGGTATCTATGGTTATTTTTCTCAGTAGTTTATAGACATTGAATGATTTTCCTGAGGTAATGTTACGTGAAATTGTTTACAAGCCATTTATTGACATCTCTCCACTGTTGAAAGAATGATTGAGCGATTACATGAGATGTGATGTATTTCAGTTGTGCTGTTTCTACCCACATGTCTTCTCATGTTCAGTTATATTTATTTCATGCTTATGCTAGTACTAAAGTGGAAGAGGAGATTGTCAAACCCAAATCTATTGTTTGAATTTCATATAAAAATTGACGATTTGAAAGATCAAGCTTTGTTTTTTTATGAAATGTGAAGTGCAGATCTAATTGTAATTATTAGATGGCACAGTAAGTGTGATGCAAATACTATTTGTTCATGTTTCGTTCAAGATCAAGATGAACATGGAATAATAATGGAAAAATGGTTTTGTCAACTGAGCCCCAGCATCCACACATTATTATACTGTTGTAGTATTTCTTGAACACAAACTTAACTGCTAGAGAAGGTCTAATTAAACAAATACAAATTATTAGGTATAAATGGTATCACTTTGCTTGAAGAGGGTGTTCATAATACTGTCATGACATTCATATGGGGGTGGGAAGGTGTGCACGAAATGAGGAGATACAAGCGAACTAAAGAACGGCCGAAGGGGTGGGGGGAGATGGGGGACGGTGCGAACTGAAGAGTGGGGATGAAGGTGCGCGCGAACTAGGGAGCAGCTATGAAGATTGTTGTCAAAAAGCTGAGAAGCGGGGGGTGGGGGGGGGGGTGGAGTTGGGGTATTGCGGGAGTTTTCTGGGAGACTGAACAATACGGGAGGTGGGCGGTAGATGGGTCTGAAATACGGGAGACTCCCGGGAAAAACGGGAGTGTCGGCAGGTATGGATGTCACACACCAGGGATGTGAATGAAATTTTATGTATGCTTATGGCTGCTGTCATTAAGTGTCACTCGCTCAGTTATTTCATTTCAAATAACATTTTGAATTATATTAATGATAGCTTGACATTACGAAGACAACAAAATCTGTCAGTGTCTTTATCATGACAGCTTGACATTAGCAAGACAACATTTCCTGTCATAAATCTGTCATAAACATAATGGTCATGTGTGAATCAATAATTATTGTGTCATAAATATTTTTCTGACTTTTTTTATAGTGGAACAAAGGAATTTGTTATATTTGTCAAATAATGTAATGGTGTTCTAATTAGGGGTGTAATGGATCACAGTTCATCTGTGATTCGTAGGACCACAACCCATGGTGCAGAACACACATGACCTGCGGATTAATACTTTTGTTTTCTTGTAGATTAATCCTAAATTTGTAACGATCGCAGCAAGATCACCTCTCATGTCATTCAAATCACATGTATGAAAGCATTTAGACTTTCTTGTATAATATAATGATGATGAAAGAAGTTGCTGTAGGTTATTCAGGATGTGGTGGGTTTCTTAGGTTATTAAAGGTGTTTTCTGCCACTACCTGTTTAGCCTGCATAAATGCATTCAGTGTAAGCTGCATGGTTAATCATTAAAAGATCGGGATCGCGTCAACCACATAACATAAATTATAATTTATGGTGATATGCATATGTTTATTAATCTTTTTAATCGCTGCATCCAAATCTGTGTTTGAACAACGCAAAAATCAAAAAAGTTAGTTATGAAGTTTTAAACAGTCAAATAACACAGAAGTACTGGGATAACAGTTTATAGTTTAGATAAAACCACTGATGTTTATAGTAAAGATTAAAATTATAATCAAAAGCATTTAACTTGACGCTCAAAAAAGTTGTGGGCAGCAAATACATTATTTAACCAGTAGGTGGAACAGATATAATTCTTCAAAAATGACACATGCAGCAATAAAACAAGTTTTATTTACTAAAAATAAGACTAAAAATAAATATGGGTTGTACAAATTGTTACAATTATACATTTAGCGTTATCAGCAACAGTAAAAGTAACAGTGAATTTTTCACAGTACTCAATATTTTACAATTTAGATTTATTCAGATGATTATTTCTTCATTTTCTTTTTAATAAAAGTACAGTTTCTAAATTCTGTTTGTTAAAACCAAGAGTTTCTTGCAGTACTGTTTTTGTGATAAATGGAAAGCAAATTCCTCCCCTTTTTTTGCTGATCCGAAAAATGGTCAGATCCGTGAATAAAAACCATAATATGACCGAACAGTGAGATTTGTGATCTGTTACACCACTAATTTTAATGTTAAAGTCAATCGTACCTCTGTAGTTAAGGTCAAGAAACTATCAATCAGGCTGTTATAAAACTCACAATTACAGTATAGTGGCTTCATGACATATGGGCTCATGTTTATGACAGATTTATGACAAGTTATGCTGTATTGATAATGCAAGCTGTCATGAAAAACCACAGGAGAGGGCAAATTCTTCAGCAGGATAGTGCTCCTTCTCATACTTCCGTCTCCACATTAAAGTTCCTGAAAGCGAAGAAGACCAAGGTGCTCCAGGATTGGCCAGCCAAGTTCACCAGACTTGATTATTAGATGGGGTTAGATGAATGAAGAGGCATTGGAGATCTTAATGTCATCTTTGCATTTAAGATAACATAACTGAGCGAATGACAGTTGAGCATGCATAAAATCTCATTCATATTCATGTCATGCATCATCATCACTGTCTCATGAATACCACCTTCAACTAAAGTGTTACCAAAATATTTTTAAATCGTTTAAAAATTGCATAGTTTTGGCCAGTTTTAGGTATGTTTGATGAAATATTTTACACCATTAAGCTCCCTAGCTCATTGACTATGCATATCCATATGATCATTCATTCAAATCATATTACACTTAGACTCTATAATTATACTTGTGAGCTAATTGTAGGATTTTTTTTTTCACCCTGTCAGAATGAAACCAGTGGAAGAAAATTTGATATCCTCCAAATGTTAATAATTATCCGAAATAATTTGGCATTTAAATTGAAATTGCTTGAGTGGGCCTATTTCAGTGTGGTATAATGAAACCTTCATTATTTAATTTGGTGCATACTGTATATGTAGAATTACCATCTATGTGTTAGACAGCCAATAGACTGTATAGAATGTAAATAATGGAAAAAAGCACTTATTCACTTAAAATACAAGGAACATGCCTATGACTTTATTGGAATAAAGTGGGATTGGATTTGGACTGGTATAATTGCTACTTGCAGCTACACTGGCTCTTGTTGTTGTCCACATGCTTGGCTTTCTAAATCCAGGCTTTTGGGCACTGAGCTCATTTGCAGCCTTGTATGTCTAACTGTTGTTGTTTTGTTTCACAGTTCCCCCCAAAATCTATGACATTTCATCGGACATTACGGTAAACGAAGGCAGCAACGTTTCACTCATCTGCGCAGCCAGTGGGAAACCAGAGCCCAAAATCTCTTGGAGACACATCAGCCCTTCAGGTGAGTACGAATACATCACAAAATGTTAGAAACAATTTCACACCGACTTGAAAACACAGTAGGAAAGTGTGTTCTAGTTGTTCTGTGTGCTGGTTTAGAGGCTCAGAATGTTATGGTGATGCAACCAAGAGTTTCAGGGAAGGATTTCAATCAATTATCGCTCCATTTGCTGTTGTTCTCACCAAGATTTTTTGGTTTATATTAAGTTAAATCAAAACTCGAGAATATATCAACCTCATCTTTACCTTCTAAAGTTTATATTCAGCTTTAAAGTGAAAGATTTTGGCACTTTTTCAAAGCTAATCGAAAATTCAGGGCACAGCAGTATTTTGGAGTGGTTGTGAATTTTTAGTGAAGTCAGCCGCATTTATCTATGGGCAGCCGTATTTATTTAATTCTCCTGTGTATTTTGTGATTGAATTGCTTTTTGAGATTCTGATCAAAAGACTTTGAAGAGCCATGAAAACCACTATTTATGAAAGCTAGGATGCTTCAAATTGTAGAAACATTAGAAACCGGACGAGATGTGCATCAATAATTATTAAAAGTTTCATGCTCTGACAACCATCCTGAATATATTGGTGAACTTTGACTTTTGGTCGGAAGATTCAGTCTGGCCCAAATGAGACCGAAAAGTCATTTGTCTGAGCTATTCTTCTTCAGGCTAATTAACATCTGCGTGGGGAGAGGAGATGACAATGAGCGAGAGCCAGTGACAATAGAAACTTTAAAGATTTTACAGCTTCTGCCACTGAAGGCTGTAATGTACTAATAAAGACTCTTTTTTAAATATTTTTAAACAATCTCAGTGATATTATCAAGAGTTTATATGCCAGCTGCAAAACTTTTAGGTCACTGCTTAGTAAAATAGTTATATCTGAGCAGTCTTTACGCATATTTCCAACACAGGCTCATTGTTGATACTGTACATACACCTGTTTACATTTCTGGAGACTGCGAAATATGTACCCAGAGATATGTCTGGCTCCATTTGTCTGTAAAACGAATTATATGGGGCGGTATGATGCCAGTGGCTTCTGTTCCTTTTCGCACCTCTGCCGAGCACTTACCTCCATGTAGCCCAGTAGCTCGCCACATATGCTGATGGGCTTGGAATGCGAAGTTAACTGTGACAACAGGTGTTAAGTCTGGGAAAGAACAGTTCCAGAAACAAGGTAAAACATAAATAAATAAACAGCTGGATGAAACGGCTGAGACATCGAAATCTGAATTCTTATTTGCAATCGTCATGCAACCTGCTGAACAAAGAATAGTTTCCCAAGTCGTTCAAGAATCATCGCTGTAAGTCCATAATTTGTATCCGTTAGTTGTAATACTACAACTCATTGAAATGTTTAAAATAAAAGCACAAATTCTAATTTGCATCAGCCTGGTGTTTTTTTATACAAAACTGTGGAAGGATAGTTTGTGTGTCTATTTAGACCTGATAGTTCATATGAATAAATAAGCTTTGCTGGTGTAAATGTTAACAGTAGCCTGCTTTGGTAAATTTACATTAAAGCATTATAATCATTTTTGGGGGCTGGGGGAGGATCTGTCATGGTATACAACTTAAGTACTTTGAATTATTAATTACTGGCAACGCAAACTTTGAGGCTATTTTGTAAAAAAAGTTGTGACAACTATAATTTTTTACTGATATTTTTGAACAATTAAGATTACATTATTTCCGAAAAATAATAATAATCATAAATTATTGTCAAATTTTGAAATCCACTTTACGTGTATGTATGAATTTTGAGTTATAAATTAGCAGTTTTTAAGCATATTTTATGAGTTGCAAATATTTTTGAAGCACAGAGTGAGTGAGTGAGTGAGTGAGTGAGTGAGTGAGTGAGTGAGTGAGTGAGTGAGTGAGTGAGTGAGTGAGTGAGTGAGTGAATGAATGCATCACACAAGAATTTATTTTGCTCATTCAAACTAATTTAAAACAACACATTTCTTGTTTTTTTTGTCACAACTCAACTTATTTTTTATGTTCAATCCACATAAATTTATTAAAAGTGTTCAGTTAACTTAATCAATTTGTGTTGGGACACCATGAATGAATTGTGTGAAACCCTGCATTTTGTATAGTGATGAATGAATGATGTATTTGACACTGTTTACAAAGTTCACTTTCAGGTACCTTCCATTTAAAGTAATTAACTGCCAGTCTAACTTTTGAGTTTTCACTATTTTGTAAAACCAAACTATAATTATTTCAAATAATGAATGTTGTAGACATTATTTCTGAAAAAAAAAAGTGTACCGCACAGTGTGTACCGCTGTCACCTCACAGCAAGAAGGTCGCTGGTTCGAGCCTCGGCTGGTTCAGTTGGCATTTCTGTGTGGAGTTTGCATGTTCTCCCTATGTTCGCTTAAGTTTCCTTCGGGTGCTCTGGTTTCCGCCATAAGTCGAAAGACATTCGCTATAGGTGAATTGGGTAAGCTAAATTGGCCATAGTGTATGTCTGTGAATGAAAGTGTAATGGTGTTTCCCATTGATGGGTTGCAGATGGAAGGGCATCCGCTGTGTAAAACATATGCTGGATAAGTTTTCGGTTCATTCCGCTGTGGCGACCCTTGATTAATAAAGGGATGAAGCCGAAAAGAAAATGAATGAATGAATACATTATTCTCAAATTTTTAAGACAACTGTAGATTAACCAAATGGTTGTAAATGGGCTGCGAAATTACCAGTTTTTAAAAAATTTATTTATTGATGTTTTTTTCATTGGGCAAGCCAATATGTTCAGATTGAATGTATCATTATATACCGTTATGTGTAACAGTATTTGGTGCACATATGGCAGCACTGTGGTAATAGTGCAGAGCTGTAATTACAGTAGCTTCTGGACTGTGATTTCCAGTAGGTTTTTGAATGACCCTGCAGGAGCATAGAGCCACTGGATTTAATTGCCTCATTGTTTTTTTCTGTGTGTGTGTGTGTGTGTGTGTGTGTGTGTGTGTGCGTGACATCTGACCGTAGATGTCTGTGCCGCTAATTATTGGTTAGCATATAGTTCATCAATATAAGCGTACAGCGCAATTACTCTAAAGGGTCTATTAAAGACACCATGCATTTTAGACCTCTCCAATACCTCTGACTTATAATGGACAGATTTTCATCTCATTCAGAGGTTCAGTCCACATGAAGTATTTGTCATGAATGGAAGGTGATTGAGTTCTGTAGTTTGATCACATAATTATGGTTTACGAGGTTTAGATGTAGGTTTTAGTGAAACGTGTAAAATGGATGTACTGACATAATGTAAAATATGAATATATGTGGAAAAGTAAGAAAAAATATTCTGTTAATAAATGTCAAAAATGTAAATAAATATGGGGGAAATCATTTTCTTATGGTCACTGAAAGTTAAAGGTACTGAATATGAATGTAACATGCTTATTCTGACTTGTGCATGAATAATAAAATATATAAAAGTAATATTATTGAATTTGATTATAATGTAAATGATTAAAAACCTGACAAATAGGTACAACCTAAAGGTTTAAAGGATAGTGGCAAAATATGTTTAAAAAAAAGTTTATTATAGTATTTTGAATCTGCACTTTGAACCTTAAAGCACATAGAGTCTTTTAACATGTTATTAAATAATTATTTTTCTAATTATGCTATAAATACACTACCTGACTAAAGTCTTGACTTCTAGTTGATCATTTGGAAAAGGGGCAGAAGGTAGATTTTTCAAAAGGATCATCTGTTGAACTGCATCCCAATCATCACAAGTACTGCAGAAGACCAATTGGAACCCTCATGAACCCAAGATTCTCACAGAAATCAGTCAAGTTTGGTGAAGGAAAAATCATGGTTTGGGGTTACATGTATATTCAGGTGCTCCAGGATTGGGCAACCCCGTCACCCCCGTCAAGCATTGAAAACGAATCCAAAGAGTCTTGATGAGCTCTGAGAGCCCTGCAAGAACACTTTCTTTGCCATTCCAGATGACTTTATTAATAAGTTATTTGAGTCATTGCAGAGATGTATGGATGCCGTCCTCCACGCTCATGAGAGTCATACACAATATTAATTCTTTTTCCACTGCACCATGACTTTATATTTTATACTGTACATTATTTCTGGTAAATGGCAAGACCTTACTGACCTAATTAACAAATTAATAATCAAGTCATGATCATATTTTACTTTGGTAAAAGCGTAATCTAAAGACCTTTGCCTTTCATATAAGCCACTAGAAGTCATGTTAATATTTGCTGTTTCTAAAACTTGGATAGGCGCCAAGACTTTTGTCAGGTGTATTTTGGTATTTATTATTATTATTATTATTATTATTATTATTATTATTCATTTATTCATTTTCTTTTCGGCTTAGTGCCTTAATTAATATGGGGTCGCCACAGCGGAATGAACCGCCAACTTATTCAGAACATGTTTTACGCAGCAGATGCCCTTCCAGCCACAACCCATCTCTGGGAAACATCCACTCACACTCACTCACACTAATACACTTCGGACAATTTAGACTTCCCAATTCACCTGTACCGCATGTCTTTGGACTGTGGGGGAAACCGGAGCACCCGGAGAAAACCCACGCGAACGCAGGGAGAACATGCAAACTCCACACAGAAATGCCAACTGACCCAGCCGAGGATCGAACCAGTGACCTTATAGCTATAAGGCGACAGCACTACCTACTGCGCCACTGCGTTGCCCCTTATTATTATTATTATTATTATTATTATTATTATTATTATTATTATTATTATTATTATTATTATTATTATTATTGTGGGTGTCTTTGGTAAATCTTCTCAGTGATTATTATTTTATGCAAAGTGAATGTGACTTTATTAAACACATTGAGGTTATAGACTAAATACAATAAAATCAAGCTGATAAAATATTCACTGATTCATTTCACATTAACAATGATGAAGAACATCTACAGTACATGTTTTTTGTTTATTCTAACTCTACACAGCAGTTTGCACTAAACCCTCAAGCTCTTTCAAGCAGACTGGATTCAACTTGGCTGCCTATCAATGTTTTTTATCATTAACCAGCTGGAAAAAAATCACTCCGAGAGCCATTTCAATGATATTGTTCCTGTGTTGTTATCGTTTTATAGCGGCATGGACTCTGCTGTTCTTTTGAATTTAAAACAGTTCAACATTTTTTATCACCATCTTCCTGTGAATGTTCCTTAAGCTGTTAATGCTTATGTTTTAGATGCTGTCAATAATACAATTTCAGAAACACGTGTGTGTGTTACAACCACACTTCACACTCTCTCTTGCAGATGTTGAAGAGCATTAGATGAGCACTTGTCCAAGATTTAAATCGCACTCTGTGTTTTAATACTTATTTAAAATTGCCACATAGACACGATTTGGAATGCTGTGGGCTAGATGAAGACAGATCCTAAACTGTGTACAGACTGGCCTCACGCTCTCCATCCAGCCTGCCCCAGCACGCTTGATCCCAAACATGCTTTCATAAGCTTTTTCCATTGTGATTTAAGGCCTCGGGATATAAGGAACTCTGACCTTTCAAATAGCTGACTATAACACTTCAGATTTGATTTTTTTCTCTCTCTCCTCCTCATATGATAAGGCTACAGTGAAGCGTTCAATTGTCCTTTGTCAATCCTTTGTTCGTGCTTCTGCCTTCCAAAATTGTCTTTACTCTGGTTTATTGTTTCCCCGAACAATAGCTCCGTACTCGGCACTGACAGTCTGTCTAAACATCGGCAAATGGTTTCAATACAACGACCGGCTCTTAAAAAGTGCTCGGACAGATATTCAGCAATTGTTTCGGGGCACTTTTGGGACAATGAGGAGGCTATCGGGGGTTAAGGTGAGATACCGGGAATGGAAAAGCGGAGGCGGTTTCAGGCTTGTGTGTGCGCGAGTGAATATGTGTGCCGGTTGAATGATGGTTGATGGTTCGTTGCTGACAACTCAATGAATGCCTGGGGGAAGCCTCTCATAATGCAACATTCGGCCTGCCGCAGTTTTCTCTCGCGGGTTAACGGTAGAGATGGTACAGAGAGCTGCCACCTTCGCCCATAATGTATTCTTCACCAGCGCTCATCATATCAGCAGCAGGCAGACCTCAAGGAAATGTACTTTGTGCTCTCCACACAATGCGGGAAAGTGCTTACTGCGACTGCACTTAACACAGAGCAATGTGGAATCCTAGATTAACCTTGCTATGATTTGGCTAATTTGGTTGGAGTGACATTTCCCAGAGGCTACAACGAGTCTCTCTTGAGCTTTCCAAATAACTCTCCACAAATCGGGAGGCGGTTGGAAATTGCGGATGTTAAGGGGCAAGTTTACGTCTGGATGCATTTCTGGCATGCAGTCAGTGCGCCGTGAGCCTTTAAAACGCTCCTGTGTGTGTGTGTTTTTTTCCAACACAGGCTCATTGTGAAAATGTACCCCTATACATTTCTGGAGAGCGCGACTTATGTAGCCAGAATATATATGACAGCATTTTGTCTTTAAAACGAGCACTACAGGGCGGTATGACACTGCCGATGGCTTCTGTCTCTTTTGCACTACCAGCTGACCTCTTACCTCCGTGTGGACCAAGGTTATAATAGTTTTGGATTTTTCATTAGTTTTAGTTCTTATTTTTTGTTTTCAAATTCAGTTAGTTTAAATTAGATTTTAGATGTAGATTTACTCGTTTTTATTAGTTTCTATATATTTTTTAATTGCTTCGTTTTAGTTTATTTTGTATTATTTTCAGTATTAGTTTTAGTTGTTTGTTTGTTTATATTGGTAATTAGGATATTTGTTAGATGCAAGATTCAAAGTCATCAGAATAAATATCAGTGCTTCCCACACATAGACTTTACTTGGGCTGGCCGCCCAGGTATATTAACGGCCGCCCTAGGATATTTGGTGGTGACAAATGAATAATACTATTATTTTCATCCTTTTACACTTGTTTGTATACGTCCAAGAAAGCCAAGCATTCACGATTGATTAACCAGTGGAAAATCTTCTCTTGCTTTAAACATTTCCTACTGCTGGTTCTGTGAGCACGAGAACCATCAACACTCACACAGGCAATCTCACGTCATCTGCAGACGCGCAGAGACGCATTCAACTGTAGTTTCCTAAAATCTCCTAAAATGTCCAGGATTCAGGTTTTACTTTCACTTTCTAAAGTTAACGTTATTTGTATATGTTTTTGCATTACCATTTTGTAGCTGACTGTGCGCATACAGCCGCGAGAGAAACATTAAATAATTCATCATTTAATTAACAATTCAGATAAACTTTACTAAAAACTTAAAAGAACCAAAATTTACCGGCTGCAAAATATTTGTACACCAATCAACTAATCTGCCTAATTTAAATGATCTACACTTTATTCTAGTAATTATTATTATTTTTTGCAATAATGTCTATTTTTATTCCTTTTTCTGTTGTTTATTTCTTATTTACTGTATATATTTATTTATTTAATTATGTTAATATATTGCATACTTTATACATAGGCATCTAAAATGCCACAAGTATATTTCAAACCTGTGGGAAGCACTGAATATTGTATAATAAAACTCAACCAAGGATAGGCTACATTTTTTTTGACACATGAACACTACCATCTACCATTGCCATCTACTCATCCTCAAACTCAAATACAGCCTAAAAGTATAATATGTGTGTAAGGCTGCTTCTGAGGTTAGATACTCAGTAGTGATGGGAAGTTTGGATCTTTAACATTGAACTCAACATATCAAAAATATGTAGTCAGCAATCATAATTTCAGTACGTTAAAACATCAACATGATCGGAAAGTTTCTTACAATTAAGTTTTGCAACCCAACTAAAGCATGATTCACTTATTTAAATTCAATTATGGCTTTTTATTATTAAATATAAACTTACGTTTTGCCAGAACCTCTCATTTAAGCCCTCAGTTTACCCGCGCTGCAGTTGTTCAAGCTTAGTTCAGTCACAGGCAAATTGTCATGTACTGTTTGTGTTCAGTTCACTGAATCATGCATGTGCAGTATTATGGGTTCACTGTTTCTCAAATCTGATCTCTGTGTCTCTGTGTTCTAATAACTGAATAACTGATAATATATTGGTTTATTTCAAGTCAAAGGGGGGATCAGGCATGTTAAAAAGTAAGTAGCTTGTGGATAAGTTCTTACTGAAGATGCGAATCGTTTCAAATGATTCAGGTCGATTTGGTGACTTTGTTCAACCGGTTCACTTAGAAGATCCGGTTAAAAAGAGCGATTCGTTTGTGATTGTGATTACAAATACAGAAATAAAACCCATTATTGGGCACAAATGTGTTAAATTAATACGTTTAGGTCTCTGCTCGGGTCGTATTTCGTGTTGTCACCGAGCTGCTGCCATGTCCACTCGTTATTTTTGCCGCGGGGGCAACAGCGAGGATGACTGGGAAGAACCGGCTTGATCTGGCCAAAGGCATCAGGATTAGAGTTTGTGAGGTCCCATACAGGTTAAACACCTGCAGCATGAAGTAGATAGATTTACTTCTAAAAGGCATACAGCAGGCTTATGCATACATTTACAAAGATGGAAATAAAGGATGTTTTTGCTATAATTTTAGTTTCAGTTAGTTTTGTATGTACACAGTACAGTTTCAGTTAGTTGTAGTTTAAGAAAAAAAAATTCAGTTAATGAAAATTATTTTAAATTTAGATTTAGTTTTTTTTTTTCTTTTTCGTTTTTATTAACTATAATCTTGGTGTAGACAGCTTTTCCGCTGTTACCAGGTGGGTCAGTCAGTCAGTGGACAGCAGCCTCTGGTAGATTTACACAGAGACTAATGGCACTTGCGAGAGAAATTTGAGATCTGAAAAAGTGTACACAGTGGCCTCTGGTGGATTCGTGAAAACAAAAACTGCAAAAAACGTACCGCCTGGGACATATTTCGTGCTCTCCAGAAATGTATAGAGGGATACATATCAATAATGAGCCTGGGCTGTTTTTTTTTTTTTTTTTGGAGTATAGCAAACAAGTTAGTTGATGTAACCGAGGTTGATTTCACAAAGGGATCCATTCTTTATTAAATGTCACTAAAGCTTGGTAATTTCCTCTTTTGGTGTAATCAGTAAGATAAATGATGGTTCGTTGTGAAGTCTCTGTTAGGAAAAAGAAAATAAATCACTGAACTAAGGGAATTATGGAGTGAGTTAATCACTGATAAAGATCCCTCTGGTTTTTAGCTGGGGGAAGAAATATGGGAGGTTGAAGTCAATGTGTGTTCATTTTGTTACCTGAGGACTGTTGTTTTATTAGCGTGATGATTGTCATTTGCTGTGTACTCAAACTACAGTGTTTTGATGCAATTAAATGTGGTTTTCATTTCATTTGATATAAAAGAAGAAGCCAAGAGGGGTTTGTAAATAAATATCTTTTTTATTATTTTCAAAAACAGCCCTTTTGTGTTATTTTTACAATTACATTTAGCTAAATGGATTCAAGGTCACTTCTAGTAGGCGTTTGAAATCAGTTTTCATCAAGTTCACTTAGGTATTTTAGCACCTTGTCATTATATCTTTTATATTATCATTAAAAACAGCTTTGTGTGAAATATTTTGTGTGAAAGTATGTGCATGCTATTTTTATTTAAATAAATCTCACTTGGTTTGGCATATTGTGAACCAATTCAGTGCCGTATTGTAGCATTATTTATATGCTATTAAAGTATTATTGAATTAGCTTTCTTCTTTTTGTAATTTAAATGCATTTTCAGATTGCTCAAGCTTCTTGGAAGTACTTGAGTTTCAGACACATGTATTCAAGGACTTAAGAAAATGGCGAAAAAAACATGCAGCATGTACTTGAAAGTACTTAGGCAAAAATTGGGTTGTAGTAGCATATTTGTATTATTGTGTGTGTGTGTGTGTGTGTGCTCTAGTTTGAATTTATCATGATCTTTTTGTAGCCAATTACAGGGATGCTTGTTTAAAGCAATGGCCAATCAGAGACAATCGTTTTTGAGCAGGCTTGTTACAAAAACTTCTGCTTAGTCACAACTCCTTTCATTGCTGTATGACAGTACTACACTTACCGTCAAACAGCAATGAGAGGATTTGTGACTATGCAGAAGTTTTTGTAACAAGCCTGCTCAAAAACGATTGTTTTATGGAGCAGATGCCCTTCCAAAATGTAAAATGCAGGTCTCACTTTATATTAAGGCCTAGTCCCAATTCTCTTTTTGTATCCGTACACCTTAACCTTTTTCTTGGCCCTTGAGTGTGAAGAGGAAGGGTATCAAAATTTACCCCTAAGAAATGGGAGACCACTACAACACCTGCGCACATCATCATACTGTATGTCATCGCAATCTCTTACTTCATATGAGATCGACGATCGCAACTGCTGTAGTTATTAAAGTTGCGTTATTTTTTGGTGTTTGTCTTCAGAAAATCACTGAAGGCAATGATATCATGTTATCATAATGATAAAATGTGGCAATAAACTCGTAACTGTACTGTACATTTACACCATGACTATATTCATCTATGTAAACACAAAAACAACATTAACATTATACCACACTCTGTAAAAAGGTCATTCCCAGCCACTAGACTTTTCTGACAGGGTATTCGAGTGTCATCGAGTGACATATGTGAAAGTATGTTGTGGGACTGCTATACAGGGGTTATTAGTATGGATTATAGATGGCGAAATTTAGCGGTTTTTATTTTAGACGAGGGGTAAGGGGAAGGGGTAAGGGGTAGAATTGGGATTGGGCCTAAGTGGCCTTAACTACTATGTATTTGCATCAAAACATAAATACAATATATTTACTATGTTCATAATGTATTGCAGAACACTTCTGGTGCTCTTGAGGTGGGATACGGGTATGGGTTAGGGAAAGGTTTAGTGGTAAGGCTAGGTTTAACGGTGAGTTAGGGTGTAAGGAACAGTCAAAGGTGCAATTAAATATGCAATTACAGACATTGATTACATGCATGTATTTAATCAATAGGGTATATGCCAAGCTAGTGTGTTTCCCATACTGATAAACTTCCGGTGACCTGTTATTGTGAGTTTTTTCCCATTTTACACGGTTCCTTTTACAGCATCAATGTTGTAATGTAATTCAAATACAATCAGTTAAACAGACTTTGGCATTCATTTAGTTGCTCAAGCATAAAATGAGACAAAAAGCCGTTTGCTCGCACGCGCCCGTCAGAATCGTCAGGCTAGCGCAAAAGCTCCATTGAATATACTAGGGAAAAATAAATGCTGATATTATAAAGACATGACGGGGAAAAATGTTATTTAATGCAGTGCTTCTTGTACAATCTGAGACCCACTTTATATCGGATATCACTTAGCCAGTGGAGATCGCTGATTTTTAAAGAAAACAGACCTTAAACGCGCCAATTTTGCATTGGTATACAATTCACCAGAAATGATTAACCCAGGTTACTGGCAAATTAAAAGTTCTATTAGCATGCTTCGCCATATACCCCATTATAAGCAAATCATAATCTAATCATAATAATGGAAGAAGCTGTATTTTCACAATATTTACCAAATCAATAGTTTCAGTGTAAGTAATGAAGGCCACTTAATATAAAGTGAAACCAAAATGCAAATTAAATGTGTATTGTCACGTAGAGCTTGTTAAGATTACTCCATTTTTTTCTCGATTTTACATTACTTCTGACAAATGGTCATCGGTACGCAATATTCATTCATTTCTTCTCATGTAGTGTGTCATAGTGCACAGCAACAAATGCCATGTCTGCGCCACTTCACAACGACAACAGTCACATGCCTTCCATTCAGAAGGACTAATCCATATGCCCTAATCCCTTTGAAAGGTTCACCTTCCTGAGTGACATCTTTGAAGGGATGAAGGGTGTAGTGGTTGAAAAGGCCATTTTTTTGGAACACACTTCACCTTAAGGAGAAGACCATGACTTTTTTTCACATGTTGACACCCCGAAATAAGCCTGAAATGTTGAGTACATTGTGCAGGCAGCACTTTGTTTATTTATTTATGTGTTTGTTTGTTTGTTTGTGTTTGTATATATTTATATTTTTTATTTATTCTATAAATGTATAAATAAGATGTTTTATTTAACAGATATGTTCATTTAATTTCCTTCAACTTAGTCTCTATTTTATAGGTCACCACAACGGAATGAACCGCCAACTATTCCAGCATATATTTTATGCAGCAAATGCCCTTCCACCCGCAACCCAGTACTGGAAATCACCCATACACACTCATTCACACACACACACACACACACACACACACACACACACACACACACAGACACACACACACACACACACACACTCATACACTACGACCAATTTAGTTTTATCAATTCACTTATAGCGCAACCCACGCAAACACTGGGAGAACATGCAAACTCCAAACAGAAATGCCAAATGCTGGCCCCGCTGGAACTCGAACCAGCGACCTTCTTGCTGTGAGGCGACAGTGCTAACCATTGAGCCACTGTGCCGCCCTTATTTATAACTCTTTGTTTTTTTTAGAACTTTTTTTATGAACATCACAGTAGTTGCCTATAGAAAAATACTCTGCATACATTAATAGGAAAAATCTAACTTAGAGCCTCCAATTGTGAGTCTGTGAAATCAAAAAACTTCCCTGCCGGTTTTGAGCTCTTTGGTTTGTAACAAAACTTCAATTTGGCGATTATATTTGTTTTTACTCCTTAGTCCCATTTTGAATGCACCTAGAAGGTCTAGCATGTTAACATTTTTTCCCTGTCATCCATAATGGATTCAGTCACATGAGTGAAGTTGACCAATAGGAGCATAATCTCTTCCATGTGC